>NC_087198.1:3151862-3211862 GCF_035594125.1 Scylla paramamosain
AATAATAATAGTCGTAGTAATACTAATAGAAGTAATAGTAGTAACAGTAATCGTAATAATAGTAGTAGTAGTAGTAGTAGTAGTAGTAGAGCTAATATCAGTATTAGTAGCAGTAGTAGAAGTAGAACGAGTAGTAGTAGTAGCAGTAGTATTAGTAGTAGTAGTAGTAGTAGTAGTAGTAGTAGTAGTAGTAGTAGTAGTAGTAGTAACAGAATTGTAGTAGTTGTAATAGTAGTAGCAGTAGTAGTAGTAGTAGTAGTAGCAGCAGTAGTAGTAGTAACAGAATTGTAGTAGTTGTAATAGTAGTAGCAGTAGTAGTAGTAGTAGTAGTAGCAGCAGTAGTAGTAGTAGCGCCAGTAGTGGCAGCAGTAGCAGTAATAGTAGTAATGGAATTCTAGTAGCACTAGTAATTGTAGTAGTAGTAATAGTAGCAGTAGAAGTAACAGTAGTAATAGTAACAGCAGTGGTAGCAGCAGTAGCAGTAGTAGTAGCAGTATTTAGGTAGAGCGGGTGTGAGGTGCGGTTCACACCAGCTAGTCACTGTCACCGCTGTCCGTGACGTCATGAGTGGGGGGGAGGGAGCGAGGAGAGCACCTCGTGTGTGGGCGGCGGAAAGGGGAAAGGAGCGTGAGGCGGGTGGGGGCCGGAAGGAGTGGATGGTGGGTGGGGGGCGGGAAGGGGCGGCTGGCAGGCTTGGAGCGGGAAGGAGTGGGTTGCTGGTAGGGGCCTGTAGCAAATAATCTAGTCAGCCATAGAAACATCCCATTTTCTCTCATACTAAAACTTACGCGCTTCTCAGAACCAGTAATGTAAACACAAGTCACCGCTCCAAGCACTCCGTTTTCTCTTATATGTTTTCAGCCTCCCGTTCTCTTTCTACTGCACAGATTTTTCGTCTTTCATCTCTTCTTCCTCATTTTTTTATACATACACATTCTGTGCACGCTTTTCGACACATATGTTACACGTCTTTTCTATACATCATATTACTCCTTTCTTCACACAGACATACACATACACCTTCATTCTCTTTGTCCATATCTTTATGTAAATCATTTTTTTATGTTCAGTATTTCTTGTATATATGTTCATGTATTTGTTAAATAAAGGTCAGTCACGACTGGGCCACGGTCGGGGTCGGACGTGGTCGCTGCCACGCTCCCTCTGACCTACCCTAAATACCACGTGTGTCGTTCCCGCCTCGTTCAATCGTCATGGCATTCAACAGTGACCAAGTGCTGGTGCTGAACAACGGTTCAGGGAAGAGGGCAAGAGCATCCTCTTCTTCAGCATCCCTAAAGTGCTCCACGCCCAAGAAAGCGGCCCGTAACCTGCTGGAGGACAGCAGCAGTGATGAGCGCTCACCGAAGCGAGCCACCCGCAGCCTCCAGCCTTCATGGCAGGAGGACAACGCTACCGAAGCGGACTGGGCCCCACTCGACCTCTCCGTTTTCAGCGACGTGGTGCAGCAGCAGCAGCAGGACGGCGGTGAGGAGCAAGGATGGACTAGCGTCACGACCAGCCGAGCTCGCCGCCAGCAGCCCCCGAGGCCCAAGTTCAAGCTGGGCAGCCTGGGCGAATACGAGAACTCTTACCGAGCCATCTCTGCCCTCGAGAGGGAGTGTCCGACCCTTCGGATACAGGTAAGGGTTAATCTCAAGGGTGAGCACGTGGTCACGCCCAAGGACGAGGATTCCACGGCACTCCTGCGCCGCATCGCGGAGGAAGGAAACAGGGTGCTCCTCCTCGACCCAAGCGAAAAGAGGCACAAGGTGGTGCTGGAGCGCTACCCGCTCGACCTGCCTCTCGAGGCGGTAGAGGGTCACCCTCAGGTGACCTCCGCCCAGCGTCTGACCTCCAGGAGGGACAAGTTGCCTACGAGACAGGTGCTACTTGTGTGTGTGGGGCCGCCGCCCGCCAAGTTGGATCTCGGCTGCTGGGGCAGATACTCCCTGCGCCCCTACCAAGGTGAGCCTGTAAGATGTTACAGGTGCCAACGGTACAACCACCTGCAGGCGCGGTGCGAACATGCCGCCAGGTGCGGCGTGTGCAGCCTGCCCCACCCGACGGAGGAGTGCATCGCCCGCCATAAGGCCAACGAGGCAACCACCGCCAGGTGCCCAAACTGTGGGAAAAACCACCACGCGTGGAACCCCCAGTGCCCTGAGAGGCTCCGTAGGATGCCTCGTTCACGCCAGCAGCAACAACAGCAGTCTCAGGCGCCACCAAGGCGGCAACGTCGACGTCGCCATAAAGCGTCGCATGGGCAGTCCCGGCAACAGATCGCTCAGCCCCAGCAGCAACAGCATCCACCACGTGGCCAGCCAGGAAGGTCAGCGCGAGATCCCGTTGCACCCGCCCCACCTCCAGTCAGGTCAGCTTGGGTCCCGCGGCAGGCCCCCTCAGCCACCCCCCCACCCCCGTCCCAGCCAGCGGCAAGACCGGAAGAGATTAACCGGCAACCCCCTCACCGCCGACCCGAGGTACAGCCTCCAGCCATAGGCACGGAGAGCCGCACCCCCTCCGCCCACCCCTCCACTCGCTCAGGTAGCACCCCTACCAAGCATGCTCGAGCCAAGCCCCACCACCCAAGCAGCGGCACACAAGGGAGAGACCCTCCCGGCGACGCCCCCGCCCTTGCGGCGACAGGCCCAGCACCGACAACGGTGAGGAGGAGAGCCATGGTCCCGAGCGATCCTCTCCACGGGGTGCCCGCCTGTCTCAGCGAAGAAACCCGCGCGGTGGTCAACTGCCTCGTGGCGCGGATGGTGCAGTTGATGGCGGAGCTGCTTGCCAGCCCTGATCACGTCTCCGCTAGGCGGGACGATCTGGACGCGCTTCTCCACCAGGAGACGGCCACGGCCATGTCTGAGTGCGGCCTCCTGCCACCACCGCTGAACTCGAGGGACCCACGTCTGTGCCCCTCCCTCCAACCACCAGACCTTCACCACCAACATGGAGAGGAGATATGCTGAGGGCGCCACCCACGCGGACCAGCCTGCAGGGCCCCCCAGGCTCAGAGTCCTGCAATGGAACGTGCAGGGCCTGCGACCCAAGAAACATCAAGTCCTACAGGCCGTCTTCGAGGAGTACCTTGACACTGACGCCCGCCGACTTTGAATGGAGGGTGGCGGGCTACACCCTTCACTCGCTCCCCACAGCGGAGGGCACCCGAGGCTGTGCAGCGCTGGTGAGGAGCACAATCCCTCACCGTAGGGTTGCAGCCCCAGTCAACTGCGGGGACGGTGTGGAGGTCCTGGCACTGGAGCTGCAGGTGGGAAGTCTCCCGCTCCTGGTATACAACGTATACAGGAGCCAGCGACACCAGCTGGAGGCAGGAGAGCTTCTCACCCTCGCCTCCCACTCCAGTCTCTTGGTTGCGGGCGACCTCAACGCCCACCACCCCATGCTACAGTCACCGTCCCCAGCCAACGAAACGGGCCGCCACCTGGCCGTGCTGCTCGAGGAAATCCCTCACGTGTGCCTTCTCAACACAGGGGAGGCCACCCACACCCGGGGAGGAAGGCTTGACCTCACGTTGGTCTCGAGTGACCTGGCGGCAGGCGCTACGTGGCAGGTGCACCCGACCCTCACCAGCGACCACTTTGCCACCCTCACCACCCTCCCAGTGGCCCCGCCGGTCCCACCCCGCCCGCCCCCACGCTGGAACATAAGGAGAGCGGACTGGACCAAGTTTCAGGCCTCTCTTGACGAGTGGTGGGCCGCCTATCAGCCGCCCGCCGACCTACATCAGCAGGAGAGGGACCTGACGACGGCCATCCAGACCGCAGCCGCCGCAGCCATCCCCAGGTGCACCCCGAGCCGCCGCCACCGGACAGACTGGTGGTACTACAACGAAGAGGTGCGCGAGCACAACCACCGTGTCAACCAGCACAGAAAACTGTACAAAAGGCGCCCCAACCCCAACAACCTAAGACTCCTACAGGATGTGGTGGCCCGCGCACGGCAGGTATCCCTGAGGGCCAGAGAGGCTAAGTGGCTGAAGTGGTGTGCCACTTCTAGCCACCACACGTCTCTAGGCCAGCTGTGGAGAAGCGTGAGGACAGCCTCCGGCGCTGCCCCGCCCCGCCCGCCCGCCCACCCGCACCCGCAGCAGGAGGCAGAGAGGCTTGCCACCATGTTCACTACGCAGAGCTCCAGTGACCAGCTTCCTCCCCAGACACAACGCATCCAGCAGCAGCTCCGACCACACCGCGACGAGGCTGTCAAGGAGGCGATGGAGGAAGCCGACGTGACTGACCAGCCCTTCTCCCTTCAAGAGCTGGAGCGGGCTAGGAGGAGAGGCCGCGACACGGCAGCGGGGGCGGACGGCGTGCCATACTCCATGTTGGCGCACGCTGGGCCGGCTGGGGACGCCGCGCTGTTGGCCACCATCAACGCCTCATGGATGGCGGGCTGTCTGCCGCCCGCGTGGAAGGAAGCCGACATTCAGCCGATTCCAAAGCCGAGAGAGCCCACCAAGATCAGACCCATCTCTCTCCTCAGCTGCACGGCCAAAACGGCTGAGAGGATGGTGCTCGCGCGGCTACAGTGGCGCGTGGGGCCCTCTCACCCACATGTGTTCGGCTACACCCGCGGAGTGAGCACGGCAGACAGCATCCTCGCCCTGCTGACCCAAATTGACCACCGCCCCGCCGTCATCGTCTTCATCGACCTCGAGAAGGCGTTCGAGCTAGCCAGCCCTCACGCCATCCTCGACGCACTCGTGCGGAAAGGGGTGCGAGGAAGACTGCTGGCCTGGCTCCGCGACTACCTGCAGCGCCGCCGCGCCAGGGTTAGGTTCCAGGGCCTGAGGTCGACCTTCAAGGTACTTGAGAACGGGACGCCCCAGGGCGGCATCCTCAGCCCTCTACTGTTCAACCTGCTGATGGAACAGCTAGTGGCACTGCCTTTCCACGCTGGCACCGTCCTGCTGAGCTACGCCGATGACCTCGCCCTCGTCGTCACCGGAAGGGGCAACAAGCTCAGGAGGACGCAGCAGGCACTCGACTTCATCAGCGGGAAATGCCAGGACCTGGGGCTCAAGATCTCGGCAGAGAAGTCCCGGGCCATGATGGTGAAGGCGGCAGACCCAACCTGGCAGCTCCGCGTCCAGGGAGTTGAGCTGGCATGGACCAACTCCTACCAGTACCTCGGTGTGTGGGTGGACAAGCGACTGTCCTTCACAGCCCACGCCGCCTACCTGAGGGAGAGGACGCAGTCTAGGCTGAACGTGATGCGGGCCATGACGCGAATCAGCGCGGGCGCCACTTTTTCCGTCCTGCGCCAGTACTACGTGCACGCTGTTCGCTCGCTGGTGGATTACAGCGCCCCCGTCCTCATAGCACTCTCTCCAAACCAGCAGGAGCGGATCGAGGTGCTACAAAACACCGCAATGAGGACCATGCTGGGGGCACCGAGGTGGTCCAGCGCATGCGTCATGCAGAGCGAGACCAGACTGGTACCCCTCACCACCAGGGTACAGCAGATCACGGCCTGCCGCGTAGCGAGGGTGCTGCAGCGTGACGTGGAGGGAGTGACACAGAGGAGACTAAGGCTGGCGGGGACGCAGAGTGCCGAATCTCTCCGCCGCAACCCGTGGCTGCTGCAGTGCACGCTGGCTACCCACAACCTGGCTCGCATGGAGAACTGGCCACAGGCGGACCTCCCTGCCCCCACCTTCCGCGCCCCACCCCCGTGGGAGCCACCCGCGGCAGAGTTCTCCGCCACACAGCTGCCCGCCAGCAAGGCGCTCTGCGCCGTGGAGGAGATGCGGCAGCACGCCTTCATGGCCATGGCGCAGGTCACCGAGCCAGACAGTGTTGTGTACTACACCGACGGCTCGGCTGACCCTGACAGCGGAAGGACGGGCGCTGCTGCCATCACCAGAGGGGCCGAGGTGTGTGAGAGGACTCCCGACAACTGCTCCACCCTGCAGACAGAACTGGTGGCCATCCTGCTGGCCCTGGAGCACGCTCAACACCGGCGGGAGCGCACCGTGGTGCTCCACACCGACTCCAGAACGGGGCTACAGGCTCTACAACAGCCGTATCCCAGCGACAACGTGGGCCTCGTCACCGCCATCCTGGGTAGCCTCCAGAGCCTCGCCGCGCAGGGGCGGCGGGTGAGGCTCAACTGGATACCCAGCCACGTGGGAGTACGAGGCAACGAGGCTGCTGACGCAGCCGCCAAGAGAGCTGCTAGTGGCCCCCAGGTGACAAGGCATGTGCCGCCCAGCCTGAGCCAAGTGAGGGCGTGAGCCAGGCTCGCCGCAACCAAGCGCGCCCGCCACACGCACCGGCAGCTGGAAACAAGGAAGAGACAGGCAGCTTGGTACGCCTCCGCCACTGGCTACCAGTCGTTGGACGCCTCCCAGCAGCAGCCCAGAGCAGACGGCGTGTTGCTGCAACGCGTAAGGCTGGGCTACTGCACCAGGGAACAGCTGTACGACGACTTTCGGGGGCAGGAGTGCGACCACTGCGGGAGGCACAGCCGCCACCCGCTAGTGCACTACCTACTGTCCTGTCCGGCCACCGCCGCCCTCAGACCAACGCCGCCACCACCGGCCCATCCTGTAGGCGGTGATCTCCTCAGCAGCCGCGAGGCCAGGGCTGCCCTCATCGTCCGCCACACGCCCACAGACCTGATGCTGCGAGTTCTCAGGGCAGCGCCCCCGCCCCGCTGAACAGGTCGCAGCTCCTTTCCTGACCGGCGAGCAGCACTCCTCGCCGCGCCACCGCACCGCCCACCACCGGGACCCAAGACTCCCCCACCTGCGGGCTGGTGCCCGATTTGTGTATTATGTACATTCATGTATATTTTTTCCTTTGTGCAATATGTATATATGTATATGTTGACATAATACTCAATAAACCTTTAATAATAATAATTAAATAAAGGTAGAGAGAGTTCAACCAGTCTAACAAGTGGCTATGAATACAACCTTAGCTGGTGAACAAAAAGAGTTAAGAGATTAAAGGACTTGCAACTGCTGACGGTTACCTGTCGGTTTTCTCTTCTCTATCTCTGGCGAATTAAGAGATTAAAGGACTTGCAACTGCTGACGGTTACCTGTCGGTTTTCTCTTCTCATATTCCTGGCGGCTTCCACCTAGATCACTAGAAATGGTGACTCGGAGTTAGACCGTAGTGGCCAGCTCCACCAATGCTGTGTCCCAGGTTCTTTAGCACTATAGCGTCGCCACAGCTATAGGTACCTCGCCCAGGTCAGCCCCCGCCTGACACGGACCACCACGGCCAAACCGCCACCCAGCCTGGCCCAGCCGTGACCCACCGACGCCACCCAGCCCGGCCAGCCGCCACGTGACACACACACACCGTCACCCAGCCCGGCAGCCGTGGTCACCGCCGCTGCCTCACCAGTCACCAGCCACCCTCTCTCCCAGCTGTGACTTACCACGCCTCGCCAGCCACCCAGGCCACTGAGGCCACGCTCACCTGCCGCCTCACCACCGCCACCAGGTCACTCCCTCTTCTGCTGCCGTGACCCACCGCGCCAACTCCACCTGCTGCCTGGTCACCTGCCACCCCTGCCACACCTGTTGCCCAGCCTCCATCACCACCACAGCAGCAGCAACACCTCTCCGGCTCACCACGCACGGTCACCGCCACCCGGCCGTGACCCCACTGGCCCTGATTTCGCTTCTCTACAACAGGGCGGCGCCCCCTGCACCGGTACTCCCGTCTTCCGCTCGACAACAGGGCGGCGTTCCCTGCAACGTTCCCCCACCAAAGTGTTAGTGCTCCCGACCGTCCCTCCCCTCTCCCCCGTCGTCCACCCTCCCCCTGTGTGTGTTAACCCCTGCCCCTAGAAAACTCCCTAGTGTGCATCAGCGCGTACCAACCCCCGTGTGCCAGACACCAACACCTACACATACACACACACACAGACTACACACTTCGTTCACGGCAGTGCGTTCCAAGCCGTAAGTGCGAGTGCGGTAAAGTACGTGCCTAGGACCATCGCTGTCACACCCTCAGCACTGCACAGTGGCGCCCAGCAGGCGTCCCTTGCCACCTCTCACTGGCACCTGGCGCCGGAGGAGCCCGCGCCTCGCCGACAGGCGTCACTACACCCTGCTCCACGACTCGCATAACAAGCCATCAGACCTGCTTAGGTGGATGAAGAGGTTGTTGGGCGATCAGCCCAACACAATGGACAAGACCATGTTCGCCCACCTCTTTTATCAGCGACTTCCTCCAGCACTACAGAGCAGCTTATTCAGCGTGAAAGATAAGCTCGACCTAGCAGACCTCGCGCAGCTGGCTGACGACTATATGTCGACAGTTCCGTCGGCAACGCCACCGTCTTCAGTCGCCACTGTCACTAACACAGCAGACGTCCAGCAACTCACCCACATTGTGTCGCAGCTGGCCCTGCAGGTCAGCGCGATGCAGGAACAACAAAATCCCCGCCAGCGTCGCCGCCCACCGCCACCTCGACGCCCTCGCTACCGCTCTCGGTCGCGTAGCACTACACGCACCCCGGGCGTCTGCTACTACCACAGCAGGTTCGGTAGCAAGGCCGTTAAGTGCACCCAACCCTGCACTTACAACACCACCCCGGCGTCAAACTAAACGGGCGGACGTTCACGGCGCGTACGATCCGCCAGCCCAAGTCACAGCTACTTCACGTCTACGACCGACGCACCGGAATTAAGTTCCTCGTCGACACCGGCGCTGAGGTCAGTGTCCTGCCTGCCACAGACAGCCAGAAGAGGTTGCCTGTAACCACGCACCTCTATGCAGCCAACGCCTCGAAAATTCCTGTGTACGCGCGGCAGACACTACACCTCGAACTCAACCTCCGCCGCTCCTTCGACTGGACCTTTCACGTGGCAGCTGTGACCCAACCCATCCTAGGCGCCGATTTCCTACGCCACCACGACCTCTTAGTCGACTTGAAGCACGGCACGCTGCTGGATCGTCTCACTTCCCTGCGGACCCGTGGCCGAACGGCACCTGGCGAGAGCACCGGAATCTCCGCAGTCTGCCGAGATAACCCCTTCGCCGCCATCCTCAAGGGTTTCCCAACACTAACACAGCCATACTCAGCCACGCAGCCAGTGAAACATCACGTCCTGCACTACATAGAGACCACCGGACCACCTGTTTTCGCCAAGGCTCGTCGCTTAGCACCAGAACGCTACAAACAGGTCAGGGCCGAGTTTGAGTCTCTGATGCAGCAAGGCATCATCCGCCCAAGCTCCAGCAACTGGTCGTCTGCGCTTCACGTCGTCCCCAAGAAAAACGGTGACATACGCCCTTGCGGGGACTACAGAGACCTAAACTCCCGCACCGAGATGGACAGGTATCCAGTGCCTAACATTCAGGAGTTTTCATCACAACTGCACGGCTCTACAATTTTCTCCAGGATCGACCTCGTAAAGGCCTTCCATCAGATCCCCATCAACCCCGAGGACATCCCGAAGACGGCCATAATCACGCCCTTCGGACTATATGAATACACTAGGATGCCCTTCGGTCTCAAGAACGCTGCTCAAACATTCCAGCGCTTCATGGACGAAGTTTTGCGAGGAATGCAGTTCTGCTTCACTTACGTCGACGACATTCTAGTTGCCAGCCCAGACGACGCTGCTCATCGCCAACACCTCGAGCAAGTCTTCACTTGTCTGAAGGACTACGGCATCCAGGTCAACGCCGACAAGTCCGTGTTCGGCGTGCCTTCAGTCGACTTCCTCAGCCACACTGTGTCCTCCTCAGGCTTCACCCCAACTGCAAGTCGCTGTACTGCCATCCAGAATTTCCCGAAGCCAACAACTCAGCGCCAGTTGAAGCAGTTCCTCGGGATGCTGAACTATTACAACAGGTTCATTCCCCGATGCGCGCTCCTCCTCCAGCCTCTCTACGCCTTAGTGAAGCCAGCCAAACGAGGCCAGTCCGTCACCCTTGCCTGGACGCCCGCAGCTGAGGACGCTTTCCTCGCTGCCCGGAAGGCGCTCACATCCACAGCGCTCAGTTTCCCTGCCCCAGACGCCCCTACTTCCATCGCCACGGACGCCTCAGACACCGGAGTTGGAGCAGTGCTACAGCAACACATCGACGGTGCCTGGAAACCCGTCGCCTTCTTCTCCAAGAAACTCAACACTGCCGAGAAGAAGTACAGCGCCTTCGACAAAGAGCTCCTCGCCATCTACAAGGCATTGAAGCACTTCCAGTACTTTGTCAAAGGACGTCAGTTTCATATCTACACTGACCACAAGCCGCTGACGAGCACCTTCATCAAGAACAAGTCATCCTACTCACCACGTCAACTGCGCCACGTAGACTTCATCTCTCAGTTCACCACGGACCTCCGTTACGTGAAAGGTGAAGATAACGCCCCAGCCGATGCCCTGTCACGCAACTTCTGTGCCACATCTACCTCTCTCATCGATTACGCCGCCATTGCTGCCGATCAGGCCGACGACGCCGAGCTGCAGCAACTGAAAGAAAACGCCGCACTACAGATGAAGAGAGTACAGCTACCAGGCACTCAAGTGCACATCTACGCTGACGTCTCGACCAACACCGTCAGACCATACCTGCCTCAACGGCACAGGTATCCACTCTTCCGTCAGCTGCACGACCTCTCACATCCTGGCATCAGAGCTTCACAACACATGATGACGTCCCGATTCATCTGGACCGCCATCAACAAGGACGTGAGAGACTGGACACGTAGGTGCACCACCTGTCAGGCCTCCAAGGTGACGCGACACACACGCTCCCCTACAGCCACCTTCACGCCAGTCTCCACACGCTTCGAACACGTCCATATCGACCTCGTTGGCCCTCTTCCTCACTCCGACGGCTACCGCTACATCCTCACCTGTGTCGACCGCTTCACTCGCTGGCCAGAAGCTGCACCACTGACTGACATCACCACTGACACCGTTGCACGTGCCTTTATCAGCACGTGGATCTCACGCTTCGGTGTTCCTGTCAGTCTCACTTCTGACCGCGGCGGCCAGTTTGAGTCCAGTGTCTGGAACAAACTGATGACACTACTCGGCATTCGACGATACAGGACTGCCAGCTACCATCCTCAGGCCAACGCTACAGTGGAACGTTTCCACCGCCAGCTGAAGTCGTCACTGATGGCTTCCAGCGACCAACGCGAGAAGTGGAACGCCACCTTACCCCTTGTCCTCCTCGGCATCCGGACGTCCCTCAAGCAGGACCTTCACCACTCTTCTGCCGAGATCGTATACGGCACCACTCTTCGACTCCCTGGCGAGCTCCTTACCAGCTCACCCGACGCCGGCCCCTGCAGCGTCCAAGACTTCGCCAGCAGTCTTAAGGAGTCGATGAGAAGCCTGCAGCCGGTGTAACCTCGCACGCACCCCGCCAAGACCTTCGTCAGCCAGGACCTCGAAGACTGCACACACGTCTTCGTCAGGGTTGACGCTGTCCGTAAATCACTACAGCGCCCCTACGAAGGCCCCTTCGAGGTCCTCCGCAGGACGAGGAAAAACATCACCATCAACAGAAACGGCTCTTCCGATGTCATAGCCATAGACCGAGTCAAGCCCGCCTGCACACCCCGACGGCACCTCACGACCCGACATCGCCGGCCACGCCTTCAGCACCACGCGCCACAGCTAAGCAGCACGTATCGTTCGTCGTGCCTCCTCACTCGGGGGAAGTTATGTAGCAAATAATCTAGTCAGCCATAGAAACATCCCATTTTCTCTCATATTCAGGGTACACTAAAACTTACGCGCTTCTCAGAACCAGTAATGTAAACACAAGTCACCGCTCCAAGCACTCCGTTTTCTCTTATATGTTTTCAGCCTCCCGTTCTCTTTCTACTGCACAGATTTTTCGTCTTTCATCTCTTCTTCCACATTTTTTTATACATACACATTCTGTGCACGCTTTTCGACACATACGTTACACGTCTTTTCTATACATCATATTACTCCTTTCTTCACACAGACATACACATACACCTTCACTCTCTTTGTCCATATCTTTATGTAAATCATTTTTTATGTTCAGTATTTCTTGTATATATGTTCATGTATTTGTTAAATAAAGGTAGAGAGAGTTCAACCAGTCTAACAAGTGGCTATGAATACAACCTTAGCTGGTGAACAAAAAGAGTTAAGAGATTAAAGGACTTGCAACTGCTGACGGTTACCTGTCGGTTTTCTCTTCTCTATCTCTGGCGAGTTAAGAGATTAAAGGACTTGCAACTGCTGACGGTTACCTGTCGGTTTTCTCTTCTCATATTCCTGGCGGCTTCCACCTAGATCACTAGAGGCCTGGCAGGAGTGGGTGGCGAAATGGGATTAGGAAGGAGTGGGTTGAGGGAAGGGGGGGAGGGAGTGGGAGGAGATAAGGACAGGAAGGCGTGCTGGCAGGTAGTTGCCGTGAAGGTGCTGCTGGCTATTGGGCGGCCAGAAGTGCTGGCGGAAGTGAGAAGGAGTGGCTGGCGGGTGGTGGGGAGAGAGGTGGGGGGGAAGGAGGCGTCTCGGACTGACACAACAAGATGGCGTCTCTGAGAAGAGGGGCAAGTGTAGTTTCCCGGGCCAGCGGCATGATGGGACTAACAAAACACCAGCAGGAGGTCTTTCTGTACACAACATGCACATGTACACAACACACATATGGCTGTACGCCTGGCGGCTACTCAACACACCTGGTACACTACTGGTAGCACACTTCAGGGAGGGCTTGGCCAATCCTGGTTATCTTGACCACCACTAAGTCTTTGAGGAGGAACACAATGCGATACACACGCGCACCACACAAGATACGCCGCCACACTGGCTGCAAACTGAGCGGCGTCCCTTTGGCTCAGTGTTTCCAGGCCGTTCGGTACTTGAGCGACACACAAAGGTCTACTTGATATACAGGGACTTGTTCAACCAATGAACACACTCATATCCACAAAACACACCATATATCTACCAAAAAAATAAAAATAAATAAATAAATAGATAAATAAAATGAAATAGATAAATAAATAAATAAAATTAATCAAATAATTAAATTATACTAAATTATTAAAACTACTATTGCTTCTACTCTTACTACTACTATAACTACTATTACTACTACTACTACTACTACTACTGTGTGTGTGTGATATTGATAACAATTATAGTAACAATATAACAAAAAAACTTCTACCACTACTATTATTACTACTGCTATTACTAATATAAATACTACTACTGCAGCTGTTTTTGTAACAATTTTTAAGGCATTACTATTAATATTCACATAGTATTATTAGCAGCAGTAGTAGTAATAGTGTTAGAGGTAGTAGTAGTAGTAGTAGTAGTAGTTGTAGTAGTAGCAGTAATAGTAGTAATAGTAGTAGTAGTAGCAGTAGTAGTAGTAGCAACAAATCGCAAATATTACCTCTACCACTACTACTACTATTACTGCTACTACTACTTTTTTCCTCTCACAAAGGCTTCTACTCTCCTTACTTCTGTTACTGCTACCACTAGTATTACTACCACCACTAATACCACTACAACCACTGCTACTACTACTACTACTACTACTACTACTACTACTACTACTACTACACACGCTTGCTTATGGAGGTCGTGAACAGTTCCATCTGGTACAAACTTAGCTGTGATGCGAGCAATGGTGCGTCACCTTGGTGGATCCCTGTCAAAGTGTCTTCTGAATTGTCTTTGCACTTCTTTGACATTTTCGTGCCTCCAGTAACACTTTATGACAGATGTTCTTTCTTCAAAGCTTTGTCTTACTTCTGACATTATTATTTTGGCCAACTGCTTCTAAGAAAAAAAAAATTCAGTTAATTATAGCGAGTCAAACAAGGAGTACATTTTTGGATCTCTCTCTCTCTCTCTCTCTCTCTCTCTCTCTCTCTCTCTCTCTCTCTCTCTCTCTCTCTCTCTCTCTCTCTCTCTCTCTCTCTCTCTCTGTGTGTGTGTGTGTGTGTGTGTGTGTTTATACAGATAGATACAAATAGATAGATGTACACAGGTACAGACTTGTGCTTGTGGAGTATAAATGTAAGAGCATGAAGCACAGTGTGTCTCTCCCCACAGGCACCTCCCGCCTCACTCCTTGCTTCCTCCCGTCTCCCAGAGTCTACACACCTGCACTCTTGAGGTGAGTACACTTACTCTTTTCTTTCCTAGTAATTGTTTTCACTGTGTTTTCTATTGCACACAATTGGAAAAGGTGTTATTCAGAGGCATTGATAACTACACTTAAGTGTTAAGTGTGTGTTTAACGGGTTCTATAAATAATGTTCCTTATCGGGGAGAACAAAGTGAATTGTGATTGTTGGGCTAGGTAACAACTGTCCATTATCGGGCGATGCATAGTGAGGGTTGTGTAAGAATAGTTGTGTTGGTGTATGGTTGCAGGAGTTAGCAGCCAACGGCGTTAGGTTGCCAGGTGGACGAGTAGGGCCGAGTGGTGTCAACGTGAGGGCAGTGTAGCTGATCGTGTGGAAAGTGGGGTGCCAACTCCACTGGTTCTAATTACAAGTCTGGTTGTAGTGCCGGACTGGAGCAACAAATATGCCCATTGGATCGAGAATGTGTAGTGCACTGATGTGGGTAATGTGAACTGGAAATATAAATAAGGATTGAGACAAAATGGTATATTATGTTCCTTGTTACGTGGCACGGCTTCCTATAATCTCCGGCTACTCCTAATTACGAGTAGATGCCTGCCTTTCAGTGTGGTCAACGCCACGACACACCAGGTTTCCTTTAACATTCTCTCTCTCTCTCTCTCTCTCTCTCTCTCTCTCTCTCTCTCTCTCTCTCTCTCTCTCTCTCTCTCTCTCTCTCTCTCTGTAAAACAATATAAAAATCGATAACAGCAACAACAACAACAACAACAACTCCAGCTCCACACCATCTGGTTCACCACCACCACAGCCCCAACACAACAGCAACACAACCACAGCCGTTAACACCTGTACCACCACCACCACCACCACCACAACACAAAGTACAAAACAAACTCGTGCAGGAAATTAAATCTGAATTGTGATCAGATTTATATAGTTTTTCCTCTACTTTATTTCCTCTTTCGTATTTCCTCTTTCGTAACAAATCGCTACTGTGCTTTTTTTTTTGTTTTTATCTCTTCTTTTTCCTACTACTTCCTCTTCTTCCATTTTCCACTTACTCCTTCCTTCTGCCCAATTTATTCACGTGGACTCTCCCCTTTTTTTCCCCCTTTTTCATTCACTATCATTCATTTCCTTCTTCCTTTTCATAATCAACACGTTTTCGCTTCCACTCAATGCCTCTTTCCCTTTTACACATCCATTGTTATTCATTATTTTCCTTTCTCTCATCGATTCTCTCCTTCCCTCTTCTTCTTTCATTCTTTCTTTCTTTCTTCACTGCAATTCCTTCCTTCCTTATCCTTACATTCAGGGGAGAGTCCGGTTTGGATGGGTGTTTCTGTATCTCTGCTAAATAAGCATGAATCGCTCTGATTTTATGTTGTGAAGTATTGGCAACATGTATATCAATATTAGACATTGATCCCCTTTCTTGCCCCCACCCCCCCTCATCCCCACCCCCCCCAATTCCAATTTCAAGGAAAATTTTAAAACTTTTCACCGTCGTTATTAATTGGCCCACAACCTTTATTTTTCTGTGGCTTAGAGATGTTATGATACCTAACAAAGTTACGTAGGCAGATTTTTCATTTTGGCTTTTGGTTTTGTTTTATGATTTTTTCTTTATCTGTCTTTCTTCGCCTTTTTTTTACCAAAAAAAATATTAATACAAATTACATGAGACCTATATAAAAAAAACGCCTACGTAACTTTGAAGAAGAAGTATTCTTCTGTGTTTTAGTTTTTGTTTCATTGAAATCAAGCTAAAACTAACTCCTGTGAAAACTTTTAAAGGGGGATAACTTATGTTTTGAGATACGGGGCCGATAAAGTTTATTGATCGATTACGATCCAGTTATAATACACTAGGAAGCTTTTTCAGGTTTATTATGAGTTCTTTTTTATCATAATCAATCTATTGATACAATCAGATGTATTTCTAAGTATATCAGGCTCCTGGTCCCCCATTGCCTTCGAAAAGGCAATGTATTATCTTGTCAAGCAAGGGGTGTCAAAGTTGCCCACACTTCTCTTTGTTGCCAGGTTTTTAGAAGCCACCAGGTTCGTACTCTGCTGATGCTTTCTCTTTCTGCTTTCTTTTCGGCTTCATCTGGACTTCGTGGTGCCTCTTTCTTTCTTCATCTTCTGTTGTGAGAGATCTTCTTAGCGCCTTCGTATTGATATTCAATGCTGGCAGCAAACAGGCTTTCCTGTAACCATAATTATGGTCCAGTATTGCTGACTGTGCAACAAATGAGAGTCTTTTCAAGCCAGAAAACTTTGTTTTGCTTGCCCGTGACCACATCTTGCTGTGACCACATCTTGCTGTGACTGGCGGCTCGACTGGCGGCTCCAGGCGAGGTATTTTTCCCCTTTCTGTATCCAACTTCACGCCCCAGGCATCCCTGCTCTGCTGCTTTCTCTTAGACAACCGTGGCATGGTTGGCAGGAGGTAGATTGTAGTTTGTAGTGGCGAAATAACGCGCTTAGTAGCTGTGAGAGTGGGAGAAGTCGCGAGAGACTGAGCAACAACCTCCCGTGACAAGAGCTACGTGAGCACTGAGGAGGCAGGATCCTTGCTGGGAGCTAGTATCACACACACACACACTCGCCTTGAGTGTTGCCATATCGTATCCAAGCAAAAAAAAGTTCAGATTTTAGCGTTTTTTCGTAGTATTGGGTAAGAAAAACTTACTCTGCTGATGTAAACAAACGCACGTGGTTGATTGCGTGACATTTAAATGCCATTTAAAGGGAAACTATGGGGCATTTCCCCTTAAATCTTTACGAGATTGCTGCCAACAAGTATACCTACCACATATATTTTTTTCACAAAAAGTCATTATTTTTCATTTTTTTTCGTCTCCAGACCGGACGCTCCCCTTCATTCATTCTTGTTTTCCTCTCCCCATTCGCGCCTTCCTTCCCTCCTCCACACTCCTTCGCTTTCCTCCCTTTCTCCTGCACCTTTCTCTCTCTTGCACCCTTTCATTCGTTTCTCTTACCCAGTCTCACACTACATATTCCCTCTTTTTCACCTTATTCCTTCCTTCCTCTCTTCTTTCCTCTACATTCTTTTACTCCTTTCCTTGCTTTACACTCCTTCCTCCTATTACCCTCTACCACTCTCACTCTTCCCTTCTTTCCCCTCTTCTTCCCCCTCGTTCTTTCCTCTTGTGCGCTCATATCTTGCATTCTGTTCTCTCTGCACCCACTACACCTCTTCCACCTCCTGCTCCACTTCCCTCCTTCAGCTCTACATTATTTCGCTTCTCACCTTCTTTCTTCCCTTCAGTAATTGCTCCACACAGACGCCATGTGGGTTAAGCGTGGAGGAGAAAGAGGAGGAGGAGGAGGAAGTGGTGGTGGAGTCCTTTGTAAGGCTTCTATACACCTGTTTAGGCTATTGATGTATGTGCGTGGCTGGTGAGACAAGAGGGATCAAATCAGATAATGAGGGATAGACAGTGGGGTTGAAAGAAGTAGTAGAGGTTGGGTGAAGAACAGTGACAGAAGTATGAGAATGAAAAATGACAGAAATGCCGTCTTGTCTGCGCCACAGGTGTTTCAGTTCATTTAGTTTTCTAAAATAATAGTACAACAGTTGTATTATTCATATATTGGTTCAGGTAAGGCTTTTCGAAATGTGTTTACTGGTTTCCTGAAGAGACGATGTTCATTTTCTTCTGCTGGAGTTGTGTTTATGTACGTGGCGTCCTTGAGTATGTGCGTCAGTTTGTGATGTACTTGTTTTCCTCGCATATAAAATATTGTATTAATTGGTTCCACTTTTGCTTGTGTGTGCAGTTCCTCCGGTGTGTGGGGATGTTTCGTTGTAGGCAAAGCGGAGTGGAAAAGTGTGAGAGAGAGAGAGAGAGAGAGAGAGAGAGAGAGAGAGAGAGAGAGAGAGAGAGAGAGAGAGAGAGAGAGAGAGAGAGAGAGAGAGAGAGAGAGAGAGAGAGAGAGAGAGAGAGAGAGAGAGAGAGAGAGAGAGAGAGAGAGAGAGAGAGAGAGAGAGAGAGAGAGAGAGAGAGAGAGAGAGAGAGAGAGAGAGAGAGAGAGAGAGAGAGAGAGAGAGAGAGAGAGAGAGAGAGAGAGAGAGAGAGAGAGAGAGAGAGAGAGAGAGAGAGAGAGAGAGAGAGAGAGAGAGAGAGAGAGAGAGAGAGAGAGAGAGAGAGAGAGAGAGAGAGAGAGAGAGAGAGAGAGAGAGAGAGAGAGAGAGAGAGAGAGAGAGAGAGAGAGAGAGAGAGAGAGAGAGAGAGAGAGAGAGAGAGAGAGAGAGAGAGAGAGAGAGAGAGAGAGGAAAACAAGGATTACAGGTACAGACATATGAAGGTGCATTATTAAGCCAACACAAACACACACACATTAAGTAAACAAGGATTTCTTTACAGTCTGGCAAATAACAAGGGTCAATTTGAAGACAGGGCCAGCAGTATCTTGGGGGAAGCTGGTACTAGTGCTGGACTGACTTTAGGTAACTAGAATGCATAAAGCTGGCAGGGTTTTTTATACAGAGATAGTTGGCAGGGAGACAGGTGTGTCCTGCAGGTTAAAGAGAGAATTATGACCCTGCTTGTACCTTGTATCAGGAACTTGTACAACCACAACTGGCAGGCAAGCAGGCTATAAAGGACTCAGTAATGGACTAGTCATGTACTTATGCTGTGGATTCATACTTTACACCAGCAAACCGGCTTCAGTCAGTGGTGGTGACAAAACAAGGCCTCGTCTCTGTGGCCAGTGTTTTCTTAGTCCCTCTCCTCCATTACTCTCTCCACAAGTTACCTCCTGCTTCTCCTCCCTCACAGACCTCCCTCCATGTCCCCTCCACCTCTCCTCCAATCCTGACTACCCTGCGACACTTGCTTCATGGTTAAAATAGTGTTTTTGTCAGACAATCTCACACCTACCTTAGGGAGAGCCATGTCAAACTGGGATGGTAGAGAGGTTGCAAAATTAGGGGGCAGATCTTCCATACCAGGAAAGAGAGAGGCTAGGAAGAGGGTGGAGAAGTCTTGGGAAAAGCCTCTTCTTGCCTCCACCTCGCGCCTCCACACCTCTCCACTCTGGCTGCTCAGCTCAGACGCCCACTGCAAAACAACAGACAGGTGATGCAAGATGTAAGGAGTGTGCATGAACTCAAGGACAGCCAGCCATACTCTCCACCAGTGTGCCTTCTTTCCTCCATATCTCCCTCCATAAGTTACCTCCATGTTTCTCCTTCCTCACAGACCTTCCTCCATGTTTCCTCCACCTCTCCTTCAATCCTGACTATTCTGTGACACTTGCTTCATTGATAAAATAGTGCTTTTGTTAGATAGTCTGCCACCACAGCCAGTAATTCTTCTCTCCACCACCCTCTCTCCTTTCCTCCAATATTTCCCTCCACAAGATACCTCCATGCTTCTCCTTCCTCACACACCTTCCCCAGTCATCCCTCCACCTCCCCTCCAATCCTCACCCTCCTCTGACCCTTAGTTCACCTGCAGGAAGGCCCTGGAGAAGGCGTGCCGGCGAGCCACCTCCGTGACGGCTGCGGCATAGACCCTCGGGGCGCGGTGAATCTGCTCCACCACCTGCAGGAGTCCAGCCAGGCACCGAACACTCTCTTGATGCATGGAGACGCGCGTGTCCGCCTCGTACAGGCGCCTCTCTATATACATTATCCACCTATGGGGTCAGGATCGGTTAAGAGAGACAGGCAGGGAGGCAGGGAGGCAGGGAGGGAGGGGGGAGGGAGAAACAGAGGGGGTGGGAGTTGAAAAGGGAAAATTTTGTAATGGAGGGAGAGAAGAAAGAGGAACAAGTGACAACACAGCTCAAAGTGAATAATGAAAAGAGAAGGACAATGATGATAACAAGAAAATAAGGAAGGAAGGAGAGAAACTGAGAAAGAAAACAAACAAACAAACAAATATCATTACCAAAAAAGGAACAGCTGATTCTTCTTCTCCTCCTCCTCCTCCTCCTCCTCCTCCTCCTGCTGCTGTGAATACTTACTTCAATCTAACGTGCAAATTCTCCGACAGCTCTTCCTTTGCCTTGATGCATCTCCTTTTGATGTCTTGCAGCTGAGAGAGAGAGAGAGAGAGAGAGAGAGAGAGAGAGAGAGAGAGAGAGAGAGAGAGAGAGAGAGAGAGAGAGAGAGAGAGAGAGAGAGAGAGAGAGAGAGAGAGAGAGAGAGAGAGAGAGAGAGAGAGAGAGAGAGAGAGAGAGAGAGAGAGAGAGAGAGAGAGAGAGAGAGAGAGAGAGAGAGAGAGAGAGAGAGAGAGAGAGAGAGAGAGAGAGAGAGAGAGAGAGAGAGAGAGAGAGAGAGAGAGAGAGAGAGAGAGAGAGAGAGAGAGAGAGAGAGAGAGAGAGAGAGAGAGAGAGAGAGAGAGAGAGAGAGAGAGAGAGAGAGAGAGAGAGAGAGAGAGAGAGAGAGAGAGAGAGAGAGAGAGAGAGAGAGAGAGAGAGAGAGAGAGAGAGAGAGAGAGAGAGAGAGAGAGAGAGAGAGAGAGAGAGAGAGAGAGAGAGAGAGAGAGAGAGAGAGAGACAGAGAGAGAGAGACAGAGAGAGAGAGACAGAGAGAGAGAGAGAGAGAGAGAGAGAGAGAGAGACAGAGAGAGAGAGACAGAGAGAGAGAGACAGAGAGAGAGAGAGACAGAGAGAGAGAGAGACAGAGAGAGAGAGAGAGAGAGAGAGAGAGAGAGAGAGAGAGAGAGAGAGAGAGAGAGAGAGAGAGAGAGAGAGAGAGAGAGAGAGAGAGAGAGAGTTAGTAACACCTCCAGTAAGAATTTCATAGTATTTTTTGATTATTTTTATTATGTTCCTATATTACTACTACTATTACTACTACTACTACTATTACACACACACACACACACACACACACACACACACACACACACACACACACACACACCTTTTGATGGTTTTTCAACATGTGCATCAAATTCTTGCGGTGTGAAGTGCAGAGGTCAGGGAATATAGATGGGTCATTCACCTTCCCTGCCCTGTCCTGGTTCTTCAACAGAGCCTGCCAGAGAGAGCACAGGTCAAAAAAGCACTATTTTCACTATGAACCAAGAGACACAGGATAGTCAGAATTGGAGGGAAGGTGGAGGGAACATGGAGGAAGGTCTGTGAGGAAGGAGAAGTGTGGAGGTAACTCATGGAGAGAGATATGGAGGAAAGAATAGAGGGTGATGGAGGGGAAAATGGCTGGCGGTGATGTCAGACTATCTAACGAAAGCACTATTTTAACTATGAAGCAAGACTCGCAGGATAGTCAGGATTGGAGACAAGGTGGAAAAAACATGGAGAAAGGTCTGTGAGGAAGGAGAAGCCTGGAGCTAACTCATGGAGGGAGATATGGAGGAAAGAATAGAGGGTGGTGGAGGGGAAAATGGCTGGCGGTGATGTCAGACTATGTAACAAAAGCACTATTTTAACTATGAAGCAAGACTTGCAGGATAATCAGGATTGGAGAAAAGGTGGAAGAATCATGGAGGAAGGTCTGTGAGGAAGGAGAAGTGTGGAGGTAACTCATGGAGAGAGATATGGAGGAAAGAATAGAGGGTGGTGGAGGGGAAAATGGCTGGCGGTGATGTCAGACTATCTAACAAAAGCACTATTTTAACTATGAAGCAAGACTTGCAGGATACTCAGGATTGGAGAGAAAGTGGAGAGAACATGGAGGAAGGTCTGTGAGGAAGGAGAAGTGTGGAGGTAACTTGTGGAGGGAGATATGAAGGAGTACCTGTGAGAAATTGCTCTGCTCCTGCACCACGTAGGCAGCATCATGCATGAGCTGCTCCAGGCCACACAGGCGCTCACCAATCCCCTTCACCTCCTTCATCTGTGGCCGGTCTGCCTCTCGAAGCACAGCGCTGACCTCTTGCCCCACTTGTTCCAGCAGCCCCTCACTGATCTGTGTGGCAGCAGCAGTACTGGTGCTGAGTGTGTGTGTGTGTGTGTGTGTGTGTGTGTGTGTGTGTGTGTGTGTGTGTGTGTGTGTGTGTGTGTGTGTGTGTGTGTGTCTAGTTGAAGTAACGCGGGTTTTTGAGGGTGTTTTTACAGTTGCAGTGACAGATTAACAACATTTCTGCATTACTGACAGGAGAAACACTCTTTTACTCGTAAAAGGCTCCAGTTGAAGTGACACGAGTTTTCAAGTTTGTTTTTACAATTGCAGTGACAGATTAACAACATTTCTGCATTACTGACAGGAGAAACACTCTTTTAAAAGGCTGTAGTTGAAGTGACACAGGTTTTCAAGGGTGTTTTTACAGTTGCAGTGACAGATTAACAACATTTCTGCATTACTGACAGGAGAAACACTCTTTTAAAAGGCTGTAGTTGAAGTGACACAGGTTTTCAAGGGTGTTTTTACAGTTGCAGTGACAGATTAACAACATTTCTGCATTACTGACAGGATAAACACTCTTTTAAAAGGCTCCAGTTGAAGTGACACGAGTTTTCAAGTGTGTTTTTACAATTGCAGTGACAGATTAACAACATTTCTGCATTACTGACAGGAGAAACACTTTTAAAGGCTGTAGTTGAAGTGACGTGGGTTTTCAAGGGTGTTTTTACAGTTGCAGTGACAGATTAACATTTTTGCATTACTGATGGGAGAAACATTCTTTTAAAAGGCTGTAGTTGAAGTGATGTGGGTTTTCAAAGGTGTTTTTACAGTTGCAGTGATAGATTAACAACATTTCTGTATTACTGACAGGAGAAACACTCTTTTAAAAGGCTGTAGGTTGAAGTGACGTGGGTTTTCAAGGATGTTTTTACAGTTGCAGTGACAGATTAACATTTCAGCATTACTGACAGGAGAAACACTCTTTTAAAAAGGCTCCAGTTGAAGTGACGCAGGTTTTCAAGAGTGTTTTTACAGTTGCAGTGACAGATTAACATTTCTGCATGACTGACAGGAGAAACACTCTTTTAAAAGGCTGTACTTGAAGTGATGTGGGTTTTCAAGGGTGTTTTTACAGTTGCAGTGACAGATTAACATTTCTGCATTACTGATGGGAGAAACACTATTTTAAAAGGCTGTAGTTGAAGTGATGTGGGTTTTCAAGGATGTTTTTACAGTTGCAGTGACAGATTAATATTTCTGCATTACTGATGGGAGAAACACTCTTTTAAAAGGCTGTAGTTGAACTGATGTGGGTTTTTCAAGGGTGTTTTTACAGTTGCAGTGACAGATTAACAACATTTCTTCATTACTGACAAGATACACTCTTTTAAAAGGCTGTAGTTGAAGTGATGTGGGTTTTCAAGGGTGTTTTTACAGTTACAGTGACAGATTAACATTTCTGCATTACTGATGGGAGAAACATTATTTTAAAAGGCTGTAGTTGAAGTGATGTGGGTTTTCAAGGGTGTTTTTACAGTTGCAGTGATAGATTAATATTTCTTATGCATTGCTGCATCTGCCTGCCTCACCACTGCAAGTCAACCACCATTCTCACCCCTTCACTACCACCACCACCACCACCACCAGCAGCACCTGTTGACAGTAGTAGTAGTAGTAGTAGTAGTAGTAGTAGTAGTAGTAGTAGTAGTAGTAGTAACATACACACACACACACACTAACCACTGTCACCTTGCAAACAAGCAATAGGCACATAGCAATTCTACAAATTCAACAAACAACATCAAATATTAACACAACTCACAAAACATTAACAACAAACAACAAAAAATAAAACAAAAATCAATACAAAACACAAACTAACATGAAAAATACAACAAGATTGCCAGAGTGACTCGCGTGTGTCAATGACCCTGGCAGAGTTGACAAGCTGAAGAGGGGAGGCATCCCAGACACTGACACACACACACACACACACACACACACACACACACACACACACACACACACACACACTGCGCAGCCTGAATTGGCCCACACAGGTAAACTCAGTCAGTCAGTCAGTCAGTCAGTCAGTCAGTCAGTCAGTCCATCAGTCAGTCAGCCACACAGTTAGTTAGTTAGTTAGTCAGTCAGTCAGTCAGTCCATCAGTCAGTCAGTCAGTCAGCCAGTCAGTCAGTCAGTCAGTCAGTCAGTCAGTCAGTCAGTCAGTCAGTCAGTCAGTCAGTCAGTCAGTCAGTCAGCCAGCCAGCCAGCCAGCCAGCCAGCCAGCCAGCCAGTCAGTCAGTCAGTCAGTCAGTCAGTCAGTCAGTCAGTCTCCTGGTGCAGGCTGCCTCTCCCTCGCCGGCTCCAGCCAGCGTGCCTTGCCTCACCAGCCGAGGGACACACAGCCTTGTCACTGGTGAGTTTGTTGTGCACCACAGTCAGGCAGGGTGTGTCTGCTGGTGCACCCTCACTCTGCCAGCCCCTCTGCCATTCCTCTCACTGCCCAGGAGTCTCTCCCGCACCAAACCACGTGACGGCCGCCACCCAGCACCGCCCATGCCAGGACCCACAGGACCATCGCCCACACCCCTCCCGTCCGTCCACACCTCATGGAAAAACTTGTCTTATTTGGCCTCAGCGGAGACACACACACACACACACACACACGCACACACACACACACACACACACACACACACCAGTTTGGAAGAACTCTAAGCTAACCAAACTTAACCTAACCTAACCTAAGCTAAGGTAAGCTATCTGGCAATACTGACCTGTTTGTCTGTGGGCACCTTGACAGCATTGTGTATTGCACCCTTCAACACCTCAACACTGCACAAAATAAATAAACCAATTATTATTATCATTATTATTATTATTATTATTATTATTATTATTATTATTATTATCATTATTATTATTAGTGTGATTGTTGCCTCAGACTGTTCAGCTAACTAAAGGCTTACTCAAGTACCTATGTAGGCCTATGTATATTGACAGGTCACAAAATCTGTAGGCCTATGTATATTGACAGGTGACAAAATCTGTAGGCCTATGTATATTGACTGGTCACAAAATCTGTAGGCCTATGTATATTGACAGGTCACAAACACACACATTGATATAATTCTAATTACATAAATACCTTTGCCAAAAAATACATCTCTCTCTCTCTCTCTCTCTCTCTCTCTCTCTCTCTCTCTCTCTCTCTCTCTCTCTCTCTCTCTCTCTCTCTCTCTCTGCCTACCTCTCTAGTGCCAGGTTCATGTCAAAGGTCATCATGGTGCCAGTGTCAACGAGGAAAACGTAAATCATGTTGGCTCGATTGAGGTCAGGTCAGGTCAGCCAGCCAGCCGTCCAATCACAATCCACAAAGCTCTGGGCCAATGGGAAGGCTGATGGTGATCCCCTGTTGACCAATAGGATGGCTTGGTTTTTGCTTGGCTGAGGAGAGAGAGAGAGAGAGAGAGAGAGAGAGAGAGAGAGAGAGAGAGAGAGAGAGAGAGAGAGAGAGAGAGAGAGAGAGAGAGAGAGAGAGAGAGAGAGAGAGAGAGAGAGAGAGAGAGAGAGAGAGGTTAGGCTAGGTTGCTTTAGATTTCATTGTGTTAGGTTAGGTTAGGTTAGGTTAGGGGTGGGTCAGGCTAGGTCGGCACATCACCTGTGGTACAAATGCATCAAAAACACCTTTGGTCATTTTTTTATAGCATCACCTTAGTTATCCTGCTAAATTTGCAGCTACAACCAACACTGCCATCCCCTTTACTTCTTGCACCATACCCTAACCTAACCTAACCTAACCTAACTCCAACCTAACCTAACCTGACTTAAGCTAACCTAACCTGATCTAACCTAACTCTAACCTAACCTGATCTAACCTAACCTGACTTAAGCTAACCTAACCTAACCTAACTCTAACCTAACCTAACCTGATCTAACCTAACCTAAGCTAACCTAACCTCACCCAACCAAGGCTAACCTAACCTAACCTGACCAAAGTTAACCTAACCTAACCTAACCTAACCTAACTCAAGCCACTAGCTGCATCAGACAACAACAAGAGGTGCCCCTGTGTTGGCAAGCTTCCCACTGCCGCAGCGCCAGTCACACTGCGGCCGTCAAGGAGAAAGCACATGGGCACCTTCTCTCTGTCCCAACAACTCGTGTGGCTTGACATGCGCACGCACACACACACACACACACACACACACACACACATATTTATTTACACACACACATATATTTATTTACTTATGTGTGTGTGTGTGTGTGTGTGTGTGTGTGTGTGTGTGTGTGTGTGAGTGTAGTGAGCAGTGTTGTTTATAGAAAGTGTGTTTACTTCAAGATTATTCAAACCATTTGTGTGTGACATGCACATTTGCGACAAGCCAGCGACAACTTTGTTTGTTTGGGCAGCACGTTAATTTTAGCATTGAGACCAGAGAAGGCTTCCGTGCTGGAACACGCTGCATGCCACTCACCAAACCACTCACACTAATCCCACTCATTTTCTTCACCTACAAATACAAGTTGTTGCAAATGTCATAATTTATTGATTTATTTCATCAATGTAGGTGGTTTTCAATGACACAACTCCAATTCTGCACTGCACATTGTTTGTTTGTTTGTTTGTGTTACCGTGTCTTAGTTGTTCACACCATAAAAAGGGTGAGTGTTCAGTGGTGGAGTGTGAACACCTTGCCTCAGAGGAAAGGGTCAATGCATGGTGGTGTGTTGGTGTTGCACATGTTCCTGTCCCTTGCTAATGTTCAACAGTCAACAAAAGGTGCACTCAGTAATTGCAAAGGAGAAAAATGACTTTAAATCTACAGTTGTGTTTACTGACCAGCGCACCACTGGTGTGCCAAGCCCCACACACCAGTGTGCTCACTGCTGCACCCATCCACCTGTCCACGGTGCACAACAACCTCACGGCTTAACACAACACAACACAACACAACACAAGCTAACCTAACTCAACATAATATTACCAAACCTAACCTAACAAAACCTAACCAAACCTAACTTAACCTAACCAAACCTAACTTAACCTAACCAAACATAATATTACCTAACTTAATCTAACCTAACCTAACCAAACCTAACTTAACCTAACAAAACCTAACTTAACCTAACCAAACATAATATTACCTAACTTAACCTAACCAAACCTAACTTAACCTAACCAAACATAATATTACCTAACTTAACCTAGCTTAACCTAACCAAACCTAACTTAACCTAACCAAACCTAACTTAACCTAACTTAACCTAACCAAACCTAACTTAAGCTAACTTAACCTAACCAAACCTAACCATACCTAACCAAACCTAACCAAACCTAACTTAACCTAACAAAACCTAAAGTGAAGGAAGAATTGACTTACTGGTTCACAATTGCCAGGTGAAGCAAGCAAATTTACAGTTTACTAGACGCTGGCGTGACCTGCGAGACTCAACACTGTCCTTTCTTTCTTCCTTCCTTCCTTTATTTGTTTGTCACGAATTGTTCTCCTTCCTTCCTGCAGACACAACACTTAATGATATTCACGAAACAAATAACAACAGGAGGAGGAGGAGGAGGAGGAGGAGGAGATAATTATACGGAAAAAGAGAATAAGGAGAGAGAGAGAGAGAGAGAGAGAGAGAGAGAGAGAGAGAGAGAGAGAGAGAGAGAGAGAGAGAGAGAGAGAGAGAGAGAATCAGGAAATTAAACCTTAGTAGTAGTAGTAGTAGTAGTAGTAGTAGTAGTAGTAGTAGTAGTAGTAGTAGTAGTAGTAGTAGTAGTAGTAGTAGTAGTTTTCGTTGCGTGTGTACGAGAGAGAGAGAGAGACAGAGAGAGAGAGAGAGAGAGAGAGATCGCCCTCACTCACCAGGCAGAGGAGACAGCAGCGGCCTGAGAGGTGCCTTCAAAAGACACACGCACACACACACGCACACACACACAGGCAGGCTCACACGCACACACAGACACACATACACACGGACAGCAGGAGGAGGAGCACTGTGACAAAGGTAAACAAGGCAACAATGACGATGATCTTGTTCTTGATCTTGTTGTTATTCTTCTTGTGACGTCTTCCGCAGATCGGCTACTTGAGAGCACGGGGTCAACATGTCTCCTCTAATTTAACACCTAAACTCCCTCAGGCGTACTTCCCAGGCGTGCACAAGGGACTTTTTCATCTCTTTTAGGGTCCCTTCCCTTTCTTCCTTTCCACGACACACTGGCAGCACTGTCAGCGTGCCTCTGTGTGTGAGCTGGAGGAGGCAGTAGACACCTGCCGAAACGATAATTACTCCCAGTGAGGTGTGCAGCACTGTTCAGGGGGTGCTGTGAACTTATCATTAAACCCAGATGTGACCTCACTGAACGTTTCCCTTTGTGTCTCACAACACAAGGGGGCAGTCACAGCCTGCCCTCTAAAGACAACTCTCTTCCTCCACACAAAACTACAAGCACCTAATAACACACACACCATTCACTCAAAAATTTTAAAATCATCATGGCGACTCCTACACCAGCCTCGGAGTCACCATCTGGTGAGGGGACCATAAATGTCCCCAGGTCGGACTGCCTTTCCGTCGACAACCCTAAGTGTCTTGACACCCCCCTCAACTTTTTCTTCATTAACTTGTGCATTCGCGGTCTAAGATCTAATTTTCAATCTGTAGAACACCACCTATCCTCTTCTAAACCTCATCTTCTTTTCCTCACTGAAACTCAGGTGTCTGAGGCAACTGACAGTAGCCCCTTTTCTGTTCCCTCCTACTTTCTCTATCCTCATTTTCGATCCAAAGCTGGATGCTGCGTTTATGTGCCAATGACTTAACCTGCTCTCGTGCCCATGCTCTTGATCTTCCGAGTTTTCCACCATCTGGCTACGACTACAGAGTCACTCTCATACTAAATTTATCTGTGCTGTATACCTCTCACCTAACTCCTCTGACTATAAGAAATTTTTTGACTACTTAACTTCCAAAGTGGAGCACATTCTGACCCTCTTCCCTTTTGCAGAGATCTCCATTCTTGGAGACTTCAATGTTCACCACCAGCTTTGGCTTTCCTCTCCCTTCACTGACCATCCTGGTGAACTAGCCTACAACTTTGCTATCCTCCATGACCTAGAGCAATTGGTGCAACATCCTACTCGTATTCCTGACTATCTTGGAGATACGCCCAACATTCTTGACCTTTTCCTGATCTCTAATCCTTCTGCTTATGCTGTCACCCTTTCTTCTCCATTGGGTTCCTCCGATCACAATCTCTTATCTTTATCTTGTCCTATCACTCCAATCCCTCCTCAGGATCCCCCTAAGCGAAGGTGCCTCTGGCGTTTTGCCTCTGCTAGTTGGGGGGACCTGAGGAGGTATTTTGTTGATTTTCCTTGGAATGACCACTGCTTCCGTGTCAGAGAGCCGTCTTTGTGTGCTGAGCACATAACAGAGGTGATAGTGTCTGGCATGGAGGCGTACATTCCTCACTCTTTTTCTCGTCCTAAACCTTCTAAACCTTGGTTTAACACAGCTTGTTCTCGTGCTATACATGATAGAGAGGTGGCCCACAAAAGGTACTTAAGCCTTCCATCACCAGAATCTCATGCACTTTATATTTCTGCCCAGAACCATGCCAAGTCTGTTCTCCAACTAGCCAAAAACTCCTTCATTAACAGAAAATGTCAAAACCTTTCAAGATCTAACTCCCCTCGTGATTTCTGGCATCTAGCCAAAAATATCTCCAATAACTATGCTTCTTCTTCTTTCCCTCCTCTACTTCAGCCAGATGGCACCACTGCTATCACATCTATTTCTAAAGCTGAACTCTTTGCTCAAACCTTTGCTAAAAACTCTACCTTGGACGATTCTGGGCTTGTTCCTCCCTCTCCTCCACCCTCTGACTACTTCATGCCACCTATTAAAATTCTTTGCAATGATGTTTTCCATGCCCTCGCTGGCCTTAACCCTCGGAAGGCTTATGGACCTGATGGGGTCCCTCCTATTGTTCTCCGAAACTGTGCCTCCGTGCTTACACCTTGCCTAGTCAAACTCTTTCATCTCTGTCTGTCAACATCTACCTTTCCTTCTTGCTGGAAGTTTGCCTACATTCGGCCTGTTCCTAAAAAGGGTGACCGTTCTAATCCCTCAAACTATACCGTCCTATTGCTTTAATTTCCTGCCTATCTAAAGTTTTTCAATCTATCCTCAACAGGAAGATTGTTAAGCATCTACCACTTCACAACCTTGTATCTGATCGCCAGTATGGGTTCCGTCAAGACCGCTCTACTGGTGATCTTCTGGCTTTCCTTACTGAGTCTTGGTCATCTTCTTTTAGAGATTTTGGTAAAACTTTTGCTGTTGCCTTGGAGATATCAAAAGCTTTTGATAGAGTCTGGCACAAAACTTTCATTTCCAAACTACCCTCCTACGGTTTCTATCCTTCTCTCTGTAACTTCATCTCAAGTTTCCTTTCTGACCGTTCTATTGCTGCTGTGGTAGACGGTCACTGTTCTTCTCCTAAATCTATTAACAGTGGTGTTCCTCAGGGTTCTGTCCTGTCACCCACTCTCTTCTTATTATTCATTAATGATCTTCTAAACCAAACTTCTTGTCCTATCCACTCCTACGCTGATGATACCACCCTGCACTTCTCCACGTCTTTTCATAGACGTCTAACCCTTCAGGAGGTAAACATATCACGCAGGGAAGCCACAGAACGCCTGACTTCTGCTCTTTCTAAAATTTCTGATTGGGGCAGAGCAAACTTGGTATTGTTCAATGCCTCAAAAACTCAATTCCTCCATCTATCAACTCGACACAACCTTCCAGACAACTATCCCCTCTTCTTCAATGACACTCAACTGTCCCCCTCTTCTACACTGAACATCCTCGGTCTGTCCTTTACTTATAATCTGAACTGGAAACTTCACATCTCATCTCTAGCTAAAACAGCTTCTATGAAGTTAGGTGTTCTGAGATGTCTCCCCTAGTTTTTCTCATCCCCCCCCAGCTGCTAACTCTGTACAAGGGCCTTATCCGTCCATGTATGGAGTATGCTTCACATGTCTGGGGGGTTCCACTCATACTGCTCTTCTAGACAGGGTGGAATCAAAAGCTTTTCGTCTCATCAACTCCTCTCCTCTAACTGACTGTCTTCAGCCTCTCTCTCACTGCCGCAATGTTGCATATCTAGCTGTCTTCTACCGCTCACTCAAACAATCCTACAACGTAAATCCCTTTGCTCTTCCTCACAAAATTTTGCTTTTGTTTAACTTTATCTTGTTATTCATGAGCCACCCAAATAAGCGGTGCAGCCATTATGTCACTGGTATGACTGTATAAGTGCCCACATCTCCCCTGCCTTTGCTGCAGTGTTGCGGCACATCCCCTCTATGTATTCCGTCACCAAGGAAAGTCAAGCGTGGCAAAGTTTTGAGCGCAGTCCCCCCGCAGTGACATTGGTGCAGTCACCCCTTCCATCAACGCAGTCTTCAAAGAGAACGGCACAGATTGACGGTGACTAAAGCAAACTTACAAAGTCAACCTACACTTAATAATAATGATAATAATAATAATAATAATAATAATAATAATGATAATAATAATAATAATAGTAGTAGTAATGGTCATAAAAGGAGCACTAGTGTAATTGAGGGTGCAGCACGGCCTTTCACTTCCACCTGAAGGAAAATGAAAAGCAAGATTTGTGTTTGTACAATAATTTTATTGAGAAGCAAAATGAGACAGTGTGAATATTGATAACAGAAGTGTTTGCGCTGAAAACTTTCGTGTTGTTAGTGAAGGAGCAATGCGTGGAGCGGTGTGTCCTGCCGCCAATATTCACACCAATACCCGCCACCATCACACAACACACTGACATCACCACAACATGCACTCTGAACTTTACATGTGTGTCCGTCTGTCTGTATGTCTGTCTGTCTGTCTGTATGTATGTATGTATGTGTGTGTGTGTGTGTGTGTGTGTGTGTGTGTTTATGGGCGTGTGTATGTGTTTGCTTGTCTACTCAAAAATAAATAAATAAATAAATGATGGTGGCAGTGGTGTGGTGTGTGGTGTGGTGCAGCAGTGCCGTGCCAGCACCACGCCAAACTGCACCACAGTCACCTCAGCAGTGGGGCAGTGGCGGGCTGCCTCCTGCACCTCCTCCAGGCCCCGCACCACCTGGCCAGAGACACCAGGCCAACCACCACCACGCTGCCTGTCCCCGGGTAGCGTCACCACCGCCACCACCACCACCACCACCGCCGCCTGGCCAGACTGCCAGCACTCACCCTGGGAAAGGTGAAGCAGCACGGGGCTCCCTCTCTCCCATCACCTCCCTGGCAGTCTCCTCCCCGCATCTCTTGCACCTCAAACACAACTTGTTTTTTGTTGGTAATAATGATAATAAATTTAATTATGAAGTTTAATGAGCTTATATGTTTATTTATTTATTTATTTATTTTTTAATGCAAAGTTAGTTAGTTTAATATAACAGATCTGATTACACTTTCTGCTATTTGTCATTTTTTAATGCAAAAAATTATTTGTTTGTTAACTGTGTAATGGAGTGTGTTGTGTCACGAACACTGGCCTGCTTCACAACAACAACAACAACAACAACAACAACAATAACAACAACAACAGCATGGCCTCATCACTCACACAAGCTTACTAAACAAAAAACAAAATAAATAAATAAAACAAAATAAATAAATAAAAATAAATAAGATAAAGCAACAATAACTTTAATACAAAAAAATATAATTTAAATCAAATATTTTTTTTTTTTAATATTTTAAGAAAAATCATGTTTTTTCAATCTTGACAAACAGTCCCATTATTTACCTCATTGTAGCCCAATCCAGCCCAACCCAGCCTATTCCAGCCCAATCCAGCCAAACCCAGCCTATTCCAGCCCAATCCAGCTCACTCCAACTCATTCCAGCCCACTCCAGCCTATTCCAGCCCAATCCAGCCCATCCCAGCCTATTCCAGCCCAATCCAGCTCACTCCAACTCATTCCAGCCCAATCCAGCCCATCCCAGCCTATTCCAGCCCAATCTACCTCACCCCAACTCATTCCAGCCCAATCCAGACCATTCCCGCCCATTTCGGCCCAATCCAGCCCAATCCATGTCATTCTAGCCCATTCCAGCCCAATACAGTCCATTCTAGCCCAATCCAGCCTATTCTAGCCCATTCTAGCCCAATACAGCCCATTCCGCCCCAATCCAGCCCATTCTAGCCCAATCCAGTTCATTTCAGACCCATTCTAGCCCAATCCAGGTCATTCTAGCCCATTCCAGCCCAATACAGTCCATTCTAGCCCAATACAGCCTATTCTAGCCCATTCTAGCCCAATACAGCCCATTCCGCCCCAATCCAGCCCATTCTAGCCCAATCCAGTTAATTTCAGACCCATTCTAGCCCAATCCAGGTCATTCTAGCCCATTCCAGCCCAATACAGTCCATTCTAGCCCAATCCAGCCTATTCTAGCCCATTCTAGCCCAATACAGCCCATTCCGCCCCAATCCAGCCCATTCTAGCCCAATCCAGTTCATTTCAGACCCATTCTAGCCCAATCCAGGTCATTCTAGCCCATTCCAGCTCAATACAGTCCATTCTAGCCCAATCCAGCCCATTTCAGACGCATTCTAGCCCAATACACTTACCCACCACTCTGAAAAGCAATCTCTCTCTCTCTCTCTCTCTCTCTCTCTCACCACCACTACCACCACCACTGCCACTACTACCACCACCATCACCACCACCACTACTACTAGAGTCACGCAGGTAGAGGTTGGAGGGCAGCAGTTGGAGGTAACAACGACCATAGGGAAATTAGGTACAATTTAGAATGGGAATAATAAACTGTTAGAAGCAAAAAGACTAGTAAAATACCTGACTTTAGGAAAACACACGTTGAGGAATTAAAAAGGTACCTCCAAGGACTGGACTGGCAAGGGATGCAGGGTCAGGTCAGGTCAGGGACGGAGTTCAGAGAGATAAGGCAGGGTGAGACGCGAGGTGAGGCGCGAGGGTGCAGGACAACAGGAGGCAAGATGTGTCCATAAGGGGCGGAGGAGAGAGGAAGGGGGAGACAGGTGTGAATGTGTTGGAATGTCAGGTCATGCTGAAATGAGAGAGGTGAGGTCGAGGCGAGTAGACGAGGGAGTGGAGAGGACGGTAGAGGTCAAGATCAGGGGATTGGGTGAGGTAAATGTAGATGAATTGTATAAATATTTCGTAGATAAATTTCACACGGGCCAGTCAGGAAATATCCCGTATAGGACAATAAGATCACACAAAAAAGACCCTAAATGGACGACTGCTAGGTTAAAGCATTATGCGGTAAAATCCCTCTTATCCGGCATCAACGGGACCGCCGACATGCCGGATACTTGAATAGAAGTGAAATTATGTCCACGATCACCAGCCTACACTCACACATCTTACCACAACAAAGACCAGCTGATCTGATTGGCTGCTTCAGTGTAAGCACAACACGCTTCCTCTCTTCTACAACTTTAGGCACGGTGAAGGCGTCAGGCGATAAACAGTGCACACGCGGGGCCTAGTCACTGGGTGAACGCGGTGCAGTGGGCCGCGGGTGGCGCCAAGCAGTGTGCTCTGGTGGCGAGGGGACAAAGTATGCCTCGCGTGGGAATTTTTATCGATTTTATGAGTACGCATTGATTTTTTATTGATTTTAAGGCTCGGGGAAAATTGTGCCGGATGCTTGAGGCTGCCGGATACTGGAATGCCGGATGAGAGGGATTTTAGCGTATAGGGTGTAAGAGAAGTATGAGATTGAGGGCAGGTGAAGAAATGTTAAAGTCACAATACAATGAATTAGTTAGAACAGTGAGGAGGTTAACGAGGAAAGCAAAGGGCAATTATGAATTAAAGGTAGCCAGCCAGGCGAAGACGGACCCCAAGGGATTTTATCAGGTATACAGGACGAAGAATAAGGATACTGTAGGTCCATTAAAGGCAGCAGATGGGGAGCTGGTTAGTTCTGGGGAGGAGATTAGTAAACTTCTGAATGATTATTTTTTAACTGTCTTCACCGAGGAAAACATGCAGGATATGCCAGGTTATAGTTAGCTCTGAACTCCGTCTAGGGAAACAATGCATAGAAGCCAGAAACAAGGCAAATAGTGTATTAGGATTAGGTTAGGTTAGGTTAGGTTATGTCACACAGATTATGTCACTTTCATCCCAGTCAGTGTATTTCAACAAGCTTGACATGACGTAACATAACCTAACCTAACCTTACCTAGCATAACATAACCTAACCTAACTTAACCTAATCTAACCTTACCTAACCTAACCTAACCTAACCTAACTTAACCTAACCTTACCTAGCATAACATAACCTAACCTAACTTAACCTAACCTTACCTAACATAACATAACCTAACCTAACCTAACTTAACCTAGCCTAACCTAACCTAACCTAACCTTACCTAACATAACATAACCTAACCTAACCTAACTTAACCTAACCTAACCTAACCTAACCTAACCTATCCTAACCTAACCTAACCTAACTCCGTCTAGGGAAACAATGCATAGAAGCCAGAAACAGGGCAAATAGGGTACTAGGATTCATTTTTAGGAGTGTTAAAAGTAGAAGGCCGGAAGTAATATTAAAGTTATACTTGGCGCTGGTCAGACCTCATCTACACTACGCTGTGCAGTTCTGGTCCCCACATTACAGGAAAGATATAGGTCTATTAGAATCAGTACAGAGGAGAATGACTAAAAGGATACAGGGGATGAGGAGTGTTCCTTACGAGGCGAGGTTGAAGCTGTTAAATTTACATTCTCTAGAGAGACGTAGGTTAAGAGGGGACCTGATAGAAGTCTTTAAGTGGTATAAGGGTTATAACAAGGGAGATGTAAGCAAAATTCTTAGGATCAGCAACCAGGGTAGGACAAGAGATAACAGGTTCAAGCTTGAAAAATTTAGGTTTAGGAAGGAGATAGGAAAAAATTAGTTCTCAAATAGAGTGGTAGATGAGTGGAACGGACTCAGTAATCATGTAGTTAGTGGTAGGACGCTAGAGAGCTTTAAGAGAAGATTAGACAAGTTTATGGATGGGGATAGCAGATGGAAATAGGGAGGTGTGTTTCATACAGGGACTGCCACGTGTAAGCCTGCTCGCTTCTTGCACCTTCCATTATTTATTATGTTCTTATGTACTACTACTACTACTACTACTACTACTACTACTACTACCATCACCACCACCACCACCACTACTACGACTACTACTACTACTACTACTAATACTACTAATACCACCACCACCACCGCCACCACTACCACCACTACTACTACCACTACTACTACTATTTACCTGCATTGGGGCTGTGAGAGACCAGAGACATGACACTGAAATCATGATCCCGTTGTTGTTGTTGTTGTTGTTGTTGTTGTTGTTGTTGTTGTTGTTGTTGTTGCTGCTGCTGCTGCTGCTGTTGTGGTGGCGGCGGTGGCGGTGGTGGTAGTGCTGGCTGTGGTGTCAATTCTGTGTGCTGTGTGGGCTGCTCTGTGGCTGTGAATACACTGTGGCTCATCACACTGCTCACTCGTCCCTCCTGTGTGAAAAAAAACAGCTTAGGTTAGCTTACGTTAGGTTAGGTTAGGTTAGGTTAGGTTAGGTTAGGTTAGGTTAGCTTAAGTTAGGTTAGGTTAGGTTAGGTTAGGTTAAGTTAGGTTAGGTTAAGTTAGGTTAGGTTAAGTTAGGTTAGGTTAGGTTAGGTTAGGTTAGCTTAAGTTAGGTTAGGTTAGGTTAGGTTAAGTTAGGTTAGGTTAAGTTAGGTTAGGTTAAGTTAGGTTAGGTTAGGTTAGGTTAGGTTAGGTTAGGTTAGGTTAGATTAGGTTAGGTTAAGTTAAGTTAGGTTAGGTTATGTTATGTTATGTTAGGTAAGGTTAAGTTAGGTTAGGTTAGGTTATGTTATGCTAGGTAAGGTTAGGTTAGGTTATGTTACGTCATGTCAAGCTTGTTGAAATACTGAGTGGGATGAAGTGACATAATCTGTGTGACATATTTTAGAGGCACAACAAATACATTAATTGCTGTACACTATTATTCTGCATCACAAAGTCACGCACAGTGGAGGCCTTGCTTTTCAGTCTTAACTCCTTGCTGAGTGACCAGACCCCTCCTAGTCACCCTTGTCATGTCCCCTGTGCCACTTGAAGACCCCCACCAGACCCCCTCTTAGTCACTCTTGTCATGTCCCCTGTGCCACTTGAAGACCCCCACCAGACCCCCTCTTAGTCACCCTTGTCATGTCCCCTGTGCCACTTGAAGACCCCCACCAGACCCACTCCTAGTCATCCTTGTCATGTCCCCTGTGCCACTTGAAGACCCCCACCAGACCCCCTCTTAGTCACCCTTGTCATGTCCCCTGTGCCACTTGAAGACCCCCACCAGACCCCCTCTTAGTCACTCTTGTCATGTCCCCTGTGCCACTTGAAGACCTCCACCAGACCCCTCCTTGAATGTGTCAGTCAAGAGGCAGTAGTAATAGTAGTAGTAGTAGTAGTATACAAACCTGCAGAGCTAATGTCTCTTCCTCAGACATATAAATAGATAAAAACTGAGCAATATCAGGCAGGTCTGTGGCTGCTGGCTGTGACAGAGAAAGGGGGCACAGATCACCCTCCATTTTGCTCTCTCTCTCTCTCTCTCTCTCTCTCTCTCTGTCTGTCTGTCTGTCTCTCGCTCTCTCTCTCACTGCCTGTCTGTCTGTGTGCCTCTTGCTCTCTCTCTCTCTCTCTCTTCTTTTCCCTTTCTTGTTGAATCTGTAAGACACAAAAGATTATTAACATTAACGCTTTACATAGTAGTAGTAGTAGTAGTAGTAATAGTAGTAGTAATGATAGTAACAGCAAGGATTCATCATATTACTAAGTTTCTCTTTTTCTCTCTCTCTCTCACTGTCACCATCGCAGTGTTGCATCTCTAGCTATCTTCTACCAGTTAACCAGTATTCTCAGTCATTCACCAGGGGCCCTGTGCTCTCTCACCACAACTGTTATGCCAGGCCAAAGGGAAGGTTAACCTGGTTCTCAAGAGTGTTTCTCCTGTCAGTAATGCAGAAATGTTGTTAATCTGTCACTGCAACTGTAAAAACACCCTTGAAAACCCAAGTCACTTCAACTACAGCCTTTTAAAAGAGTGTTTCTCCTGTCAGTAATGCAGAAATGTTGTTAATCTGTCACTGCAACCGTAAAAACACCCTTGAAAACCTGCGTCACTTCAACTACAGCCTTTTAAAAGCATTTCTCTTGTCAGTAATGCAGAAATATTGTTAATCTGTCACTGCAACTGTAAAAACACCCTTGAAAACCTGCGTCACTTCAACTACAGTCTTTTAAAAGCGTGTTTCTCCTGTCAGTAATGCAGAAATGTAGTTAATCTGTCACTGGAACCTTAAAAACACCCTTGAAGACCTGCGTCACTTCAACTAGAGCCTTTTAAAAGTGTTTCTCCTGTCAATAATGCAGAAATGTTGTTAATCTGTCACTGCAACTGTAAAAACACCCTTGAAAACCCACGTCACTTCAACTACAGCCTTTTAAACGAGTGTTTCTCCTGTCAGTAATGCAGAAATGTTGTTAATATGTCACTGCAACTGTAAAAACACCCTTGAAAACCCTTGTCACTTCAACTACAGCCTTTTAAAAGAGTGTTTCTCCTGTCAGTAATGCAGAAATGTTGTTAATCTGTCACTGCAACTGTAAAAACACCCTTGAAAACCCGCGTCACTTCAACTACAGCCTTGTAAAAGAGTTTCTCCTGTCAGTAATGCAGAAATATTGTTAATCTGTCACTGCAACTGTAAAAACACCCTTGAAAAACCCTCGTCACTTCAACTGCAGCCTTTTAAGAGTGTTTCTTCTGTCAGTAATGCAGAAATGTTGTTAATGTGTCACTGCAACTGTAAAAACACCCTTGAAAACCTGCGTCACTTCAACTACAGTCTTTTAAAAGCGTGTTTCTCCTGTCAATAATGCAGAAATGTTGTTAATGTGTCACTGCAACTGTAAAAACACCCTTGAAAACCTGCGTCACTTCAACTACAGCCTTTTAACAGTGTTTCTCCTGTCAGTAATGCAGAAATATTGTTAATATGTCACTGGAACTGTAAAAACACCCTTGAAAACCAATGTCACTTCAACTACAGCCTTTTAAAAGAGTGTTTCTCCTGTCAGTAATGCAGAAATGTTGTTAATCTGTCACTGCAACTGTAAAAACACCCTTGAAAACCTGCGTCACTTCAACTACAACCTTTTAAAAGAGTGTTTCTCCTGTCAGTAATGCAGAAATATTGTTAATATGTCACTGCAACTGTAAAAACACCCTTGAAAACCTGCGTCACTTCAACTACAGCCTTTTAAAAGAGTGTTTCTCCTGTCAGTAATGCAGAAATATTGTTAATATGTCACTGCAACTGTAAAAACACCCTTGAAAACCCGCGTCACTTCAACTAGAGCCTTTTAAAAGCGTGTTTCTCCTGTCAATAATGCAGAAATGTTGTTAATCTGTCACCGTTCACACACAACAGCACAACAGCAAGTGTAACAGCAAGCTGAGTCTATGCAGTCTAGTTAGGTTAGGTTAACTTAGGTCAGGTTAGAGCACTAGTGTCGACGTGGGGTCCCCGGCTGGCTGGCGTCTGGCAGGTCTGCATTGCCAGATGTGGATTTTCCTTGCAGTGTTACCAGGTCAGGCGAGGATACCACTCTCTCTCTCTCTCTCTCTCTCTCTCTCTCTCTCTCTCTCTCTCTCTCTCTCTCTCTCTCTCTCTGTCTCTCTCTCTCATTGTAGCTGTTGTGTTTATGCATGTATGAGAGAGAGAGAGAGAGAGAGAGAGAGAGAGAGAGAGAGAGAGAGAGAGAGAGAGAGAGAGAGAGAGAGAGAGAGAGAGAGAGAGAGAGTTAAGGTAAGGTTGGTTTGGCTTGCTGTGCCTCTCCCAGTGACACAGCCTCCACAGCCTTGGGTCACTAAGAGCGCTTCTAATGTTTAAAATGTGTCAATCTTGTTACTCTGTCAGTGGACGCGTCACAGGAGCCCTAACACCCGCGTCACTTCGTCTGAGAGAAGCGGTGGTGGTGGCGCGGACTTATGTGACACTCTTGTGCACAATGTGTCCCTACATCTTGCTTTGTCTGCCATTTCTTGCACGGATAATGATTCAAAGGCTGTTAGCTTTCCAGTTTTGTTGGTTCCCTGTTTAATGAATTTTGTAACGTGGAACAAGAACAAGAAGAAGAGGAGGAGGAAGAAGAGGAGGAGGAGGATGAAGAGGAGGGCTGAGTGTAAATGAAGTGAAGGAAGACAAACATACAGACACAGAATAAGGAAGGAAATAAAGGCAATGGACACTGACAGGACAAACACACATACAAACACACAGAGGGAGGTTAACAAACACCTGCTTTTCTCTCTTATTTCAGGTGTGTGCGTGCGTGTGTGCGCGGGTGGAGGTAGAGGAGGGAGGGGCGCAAGGGTGGGCGGCCGTCCCTGCCTCACCTGAGTTCTGGGAGTGGAGGAAATTGAAAGAGTGTCACTGGTCACCGAACCCTTCTGTCCGCCATCACGGTTCTTGTAAACAACGCCAAGAGACCGATAGGGCAAACACTTTTCTTCTATCTTCACTATCACTGTCCTGTTACTATTTTACTGTGCATTATTAAATTCAGTGTATTTTTTACAAGTACTGTGATGTTTTCTTTGGTCTTAATCGTCTAGTTCTCTTTCTTGTAATATATAGTAACTCATGTCTACGCTTCTGTCTCCAGTAACACCATTTTGTTACTAATTTCCTATGGGTCGGTGACCATTTACTTCTGCTACTTACTTCTTATGTACATGTTATGTATAAACTTCTAGGCAAAGAATAAATGAAATGTTAAAGAGACCGCCGGGTTAAAGCATTCTTCCTTGTTTCCTATCGAGAAGTCTGTCTTTGAAATTACGGCATGAAAATAAATTATGCTTCGCCTACTTGAGAACCACGTCTTTTATTTCTGAACTATGATAAAATTAACAGCATTTCTATATATAATCGCTAAGAACATTTCAGCGTTTGCTAGTACTGATCAGTGAATACAAAAGTTCTAGACTGGGATTTCATTAATGCCTTTGTAGTACGCATTTGCAGTACGCATTTGCAGTATGTGTTTGTAGCATGTGTTTGCAGTATGTGTTTGCAGCATGTGGTTGCAGTATGTGGTTGCAGTATGTGTTTGCAGTATGTGTTTGCAGTGTGTGGTTGCAGTATGTGTTTGCAGTATGTGGTTGCAGTATGTGGTTGCAGTATGTGGTTGCAGTATGTGTTTGCAGTATGTGTTTGCAGTATGTGGTTGCAGTATGTGGTTGCAGTATGTGGTTGCAGTATCTGGTTTAGGGCACAACTTTAAGCTTCTGTCTTGAAAGAACGAAGTGAAAGGGAAGAGTCAAGTTGGACAGAGCAATAATGAACTGCAGAGTTCCATCACGGCCTTAATTACTGCTAATGTACTTGTGAGAGAAGAAAATAAGTAAATGAATCATCAATAGGTAAAAAAACCGCGATTGTTGTACAAAGACAAGCAAAAAGGCTGTGGTGAATGTGACGGCAGATGTAACAAAGGTGAACCATTGTCAACAGAATATGCATGCTAACTGTTCTGTGGAGGTGTGCAAAGCATTCGTGCATATAATTTCGTTGTGTTATTCCGGCGTGCAGGTACATTGGCTTGTAGTGTAAGGCTCGGCTGTGTATCCGGTGTGTGGAGGCGTGTGAGGAAGTGCTGAGTGAACTGAATCACCAAGCCCACTACACGTGTGGTGCTACCTCTTTGTTGAACACTGTCCTCTCAACACCACTGTTTTTAAAGGCCAGAGAGGTGACTCGGCGGGTTCTCAAGGGCGTTTCTCCTGTCGACAATGTAGAAATGTTGTTAACCTGTCACTCAAGTCGTAAAAGCTCCCTTGAAAACCTGTAGCTTCAGGTAACACAGCCTTTTGAGAGTAGGTGAAACTCCACAATCTGTGTCTGTTAGTGGGCCATGCTGTCACCTGTCAGCTTTCCACCTACATACACTGATGCATGGACTTCATTAATGACACACCTTGGAAAAGTAACCTGTTCACTGCTTTCTGTGCTGGTGAGGCAACGCTTCATCAGCACTGGCAGCAGCTGTCAAGAGTTGGTGAGGTAGGCGGCGGGTGGCGCGGCGCCTCGTGGAGCAAGGCTGGAGGTGACAGGCCACGGGTGGAGCTTCCTTGATCTGTGCACCGGCCAAGGGCAACAATATTATATAAAAACAATAAATCAACAAAAAATGCCCACTGAAGTGCTGGTCCCCGAATAGAGTCAGAAGCGGTAGTCAAAAATTGAAGGAGAAGTGTGTTGAAGCCTCCCTCCTGAAAGAGTTCAAGTCACAGGAAGGAGGAAATACAGAAGCAGGCTGGGAGTTCCAGAGTTTACCAGAGAAAGGGAGGAATGACTAAGAATATTGGTTAACTCTTGCACTGGGGAGGTGGACAGAACAGTGGTGAATGACTGAGAATACTGGTTAACTCTTGCATTGGGGAGGTGGACAGAACAGGAGTGAATGACTGAGAATACTGGTTAACTCTTGCATTGGGGAGGTGGACAGAACAGGAGTGAATGACTGAGAATACTGGTTAAGTGTTGCATTGGGGAGGTGGACAGAACAGTGGTGAATGACTGAGAATACTGGTTAACTCTTGCATTGGGGAGGTGGACAGAACAGTGGTGAATGACTGAGAATACTGGTTAACTCTTGCATTGGGGAGGTGAACAGAACAGTGGTGAATGACTGAGAATACTGGTTAACTCTTGCATTGGGGAGGTGGACAGAACAGGAGTGAATGACTGAGAATACTGGTTAATGTGGTGAGAGAAGGAAGAAAGTATTGAACCAGGACATGATACTCTCAGTTTTCTTGGTCGATGATTGACGTGAGAAATACAGAGACCAAGCTGAGCAGAAGTAAGGAAGGTGTGTGCAAAAGGAACAAATTCTAATCAGGTGAAGGCGAATGAAGGTAAAAGCGAATGTTTGATTGTTGTAAAGAATGACGACCTCAAGAGGCTGGATGTGTTCAGCCGAAAGATTACTGCCAGCCACGGCAGTAGAGAAGGCAGGCAAAAACTTGCCAACTCAGCAAGATCTCTTCCTCCAGCAACAATGTCGGTGATAATTGTATTTCTTTTGGCGTAGTGGAAGATATAACGGAACAGGAGGCGCCTGTACACACGTCCCTGGCTGAATAGAAGAGAAGGAAGGCGCGTCTGCCACGCTCTTTTGCCTGAGCCGAGCGTGCAAGACCCAGCCACCATGAGGCAGTGGATAGGCCTCAACAAGGAGCAGTACCGTGGTCTCCTGCGGCTTGTGACTCGCCTATCAAGAAGGAGGATGCCCACGTGAGGGATGCAGTGACTCCTGGTGAACGCCTCACACTGACGCTGCGTTATCTAACAACAGCTTAGGAACACCGATCGGTAACTACTGACAACTTGGCCCCTTCTGCAGCGATACTACTCTTTTAGAGAGAGAGAGAGAGAGAGAGAGAGAGAGAGAGAGAGAGAGAGAGAGAGAGAGAGAGAGAGAGAGAGAGAGAGAGAGAGAGAGAGAGAGAGAGAGAGAGAGAGAGAGAGAGAGAGAGAGAGAGAGAGAGAGAGAGTCTTGGGTCCCAGTGATGACGTTGTTGGTTCGTCATTAGCTCCAACATCAACTTTTGTGCCTCAGGACGCCACACCATGCACAACTCCCCCGAGGACCTGAGGTAAACAGAGCAGCGCGCGGCTGGACAAGCCCAACCTGTCGGTGTTGTTGGCGCGGCTGGCAATTCAGCCGCCAGGCACCAACATTTCCACAGGCGAGCTATCGCGGCTTGCGGCGGCTGGCAATTCAGCAGCGAATTGGCAAGTGTGAACCCGCCTTTCGGTGTGATAACAGAGTGCAATTTATCACTGAAAGATGAGATAAAGCAGGTGTTGAGGGCAGCAGGAGGTGCCATCTTGGAAATATTGCATTTGTCAGGAAATACTTGGATGAAAGAAAAGACAATGGAGATAGTTGTTCATGAGCAGGTAATGGGGAGGCTGGAACATTACAATGCACTTCATTAAGACCTACCACCACAACCACAACAACCACAATAATAACACTGGTAATAATGACAATAATAATGACCCTCACACCAACAACAACAACAACAACAACAACAACAACAACAACAACGACAACAACAACAACAACCGTTACAGTACTCTCGTTTACCAGCATACATTAACATAGCATGGTACCCTCCCAGCCTTTCCCTGCCCCTCCCCCCCTCCCGTTCCACTGCCTCTATGTACACTTTCCTTTGCTGTGCCTCAGGAGCGCCGTGACGCCTGCCTCCACCTCGTCAGCTGTGCCTCGACCCTCCACTTCTCTTCCCTCCTGACTTGTTCCACTTCCTCGCTATACTTCAGGTTCTTTTTCTTTTATTCTTTCATTATTACTATTTCTTTTTATTATTTTGCTGCCTCATTGTTGTTTTGTTTCGCTTTGCTTTGGAAGCCTAACCTGTCTGCAGCCTTCTTCTCCCGCCTGTTTTCCGCAACCTATGACAACAATGATGATGATGATGATGATGCAATGGTAATAATAATAAATGTAATAATAATAATAATAATAATAATAATAATAATAATATTGATAATAATAATAAAATCAATAATGGTAATAGTATTAATGGTAATACTTATAATGACCATAACAGGAATAAGACAATGATAATATTACTGCAGCGGTTGTGTTTGTGTGACCACTTGTATGAAAGATGCTTGCCACCACTTATTGTAAGAGTGTTTTGGTGGCAGTGTGTTTGACCAGTGATGGCGACCCACCCACCAGTGGTTCTGTGCTGACTACTAGTAGTCACCTGTGTTGTTGTGGAGTTGACGGAGTGATGATGCTTGTAACTTGCCCAGTCCATGAAGCTGCTTGGAGTGTTGGCAGCGTGGAGAACCAGAGTGAAGTGGTGATTCTGGCAGCTTGGAGGCTGTGGCAAGTCGTTGATATGTTGATATGTGTGCCAATAAAACACACGGGGACGAGGGTGCCTCATTTAATGACGGAGAACTCATTGGTACACACTGGATTCAACATGACACTGTACTGTGAGATTGCCCTCTCTCTCTCTCTCTCTCTCTCTCTCTCTCTCTCTCTCTCTCTCTCTCTCTCTCTCTCTCTCTCTCTCTCTCTCTCTCTCTCTCTCTCTCTCTCTCTCTCTCTCTCTCTCTCTCTCTCTCTCTCTCTCTCTCTCTCTCTCTCTCTCTCTCTCTCTCTCTCTCTCTCTCTCTCTCTCTCTCTCTCTCTCTCTCTCTCTATATATATATATATATATATATATATATATATATATATATATATATATATATATATATATTATTATATAAGTAACAAAATGATTCATAAGGCTTGAAATAAAGACATGAGTTTTTGTGTTTGATTTACTGACACATCACTTTCCATAATACAGAGAGGAATAGTTTTGTGTTCATGAAAAAAATACAAGGCAATGGTTAATTTACATGTATAAGTTTGCAAATATGAGAAGTGTGCTTGAAAGGTTTGAAAGCGACCTCAGGCGGGGTATGAGAGTACAAATTGTTATACTGTACACACCAAATATAGACGTCACTTACCTGCTAACAATTACTTCTTATAAGTTTTTTTAAAAATAACAAGTTATATCTTGGATGAACTTAACACTACTTAATAAGACAGTCACGTTTCTCGCTCCAAGGAATTCCCCTATTTTTGTTGCATTTACATTAGTGAACCAATATTTCTTGACATATTTTTTTCAGCTATTTGTTAAAAAAAAAAAAAAGTCAATTTGAATGAAGAGTGAGTTTCATCTGCACCATTAAGATCACCTAAAGAACAGATTCACTTTTGTACACTTGCATTCCTTCACTACCACTTACAATGGCAGCTGATGATTTGCACACTTGAACACACTTACGGCACGTGAGTGTTGTTTAAGGAGAACAGATAAATACTTGTGTAATTTTCCTTGCATTGTCACCATCCTATAATTAAGACATGCTGGCCTGTTATAAGTTTGTTCAGACAATCTCTGCCTATCAATAGCACAAGTCCTTACCTTAACAGTTTGTTTTAACCAATTACCATCTGCATTTGGTACTTGGTGCTACAAATGTGACATTCCATCTTGATTTGATAACTTATTTGTCATCATCTTGTCAAGCCGAAGTGCTTTATTTACACCCAGACCAGACATTGTCTTAATAAACCTGTACTAAATATTTCATGTCCTAATGGCACTGCCGTTTGCAAATGAATATCAAACACTTCTAGGCCTATCATCCATGAATCCATGTAGAGCCTGTTTCACCATACAACATGCAAGTTGACTATTATCTTGCCCTGCTGTACTTACTGGCCAAAGGTGGCATTACCTCAGCTTGCACCATCACATTACTCAACCTGCGGTATTACAGGGGCCAACAAGTGCACACAGATGAGAGACCCTATTAACAGAGTATCTTCTCTCACTAGGCTCGCGACATGAAAATATATATTCTTCTTTATATCGACTCCACAACTAATTGGCTATATAAACTTCTGAATATGAAAATCGAGCACCAAGCACTGGCGTTCCTGTGTGTGTTTGTGTGTGGGGGGCGGGTAGGAGGTCTTCCAACGCGTGGCGCAGCTCACAGCTAATGATTACAATGGTCTGCATCTTCTGCATCTAATACTTTCGTCGCCGCCGCCTGGTTGTCTTGGCAGAGGTCCTCCTCCAGGCACTGCACGATGATGGGCGCCCCGTCCCCAGGCTTCCGCCCCTCACAGTCTCCTCCAAAGTAGGCGGAGCTGTTTTGAGTTGTCAGGTTCTCTCGTGTCTCTTCTGGGTTCGCACACATCAATCTGAACACCTCCACCACCCATCTGGCGGGGTCCCCCTCCTGTCCAGCCCCAAGCTCTACCTCCCTCGACCGCCTGTGCTCCAGCCACCGCAGGAGGGCGTTCTTGAAACAGAACCCGCTTGGCACCGCGATGTTCCACTCCTGTGTGGCGAACCATTTGAAAAAGCTCTTTTTGTGCCGAGGCATCCAGCGCTCGGGCTTGAGGCGGGAAAGAAGTACTTTTCCCATCAGCTGCACCTGGCGCTCTGCGGGCGTCAACGTCCCCAGCACCTCAGCTTCTGTCAAGGCAAAGCTGCAGCGCCATGTTCCATCAGCAGCATTACTGAGCTGCATGGTGGTGGTGTCCTCAGGAGTGAGGAGCGGTCTGCAAACTTGCTCCAGCCATGGCACCTCAAGCACTGGCACCAGGTCCACGCCGACCAGCAACAGTGGATACTCTCGCCCCTGCCAGGCCAGAGAGAGTCCCACGCCCACTTGCGTGCTGGTCAGTCCCGGCGGCACCAGGCTCAGTCTTTTGTCCTGCAGGGTGTGGCCAGCGAGGCACCGGTGCACCTCCTTGTACAAACTGGCCATAAATCTATTACCCTCAAGGTGGGGATTGTCAGTCTTCACACAAATCTGTAACCTGCCCTTCAGCGGGGCTTCCTCCTTCCCTCTCTCGCTAACAGTTATTCCTACGTCATCCTTGTGAATCACGAGGTTTATATCAAATTCGTCAGGGGCGTAAAGCTTAGACCCGTCCTGAGAACTGCCCGCCAGCCTCAGGTCGCCGCGGTACGTGGCATTAGCGGCTGACACCTTATTCATGATGATGCTTATTTCTGCCATCACCGCCTCCTTTACCTCAAGGGCCTCGCCCTTTGATAGATCCACAGCCACCCGCTGACCCTCCTTCTGCAGCTCTTGCAGGCCTATGGATCTCACAAGATTTCTTATGACGCTTTCCGGGTCACGTTGGTCGATTGGGTCTAATAGATTACGCTTATATTTATAATACATATTGTGAAACACTTTAAAATTTTCTCTCACCTGTGTGCCCGTGGTGCCCGCGCGGCAAGGAGGGTCCTGCGTCACTTGGTGTGCCAGGAGTTCGAAAGTACTTTTATGGCCAAACATGGCGGCCAGGTGAGGGGGTGTCTGGCCATACGTGTCACGCTGCTGTGGGTTGGCGCCAGCGCTCAGCAGCAGCGCCACGCACCCGTCCTGGCCGTGCGAGGCCGCCTGGTGGAGGGCCGTGGTGCCGCAGGTGTGGTCCAGCACCTCGTCCACGGGGAAGTGACCCTCTTGCAGCATAAGATGAGTCAGCTGCAGGAGACCTTTGCGCGAGGCCAGCAGCAGGGCAGCGTGGCCATCAGGTAAGGAGACCTTCTTACCCTCGCCCTTCTTGTGGCTCTCAAAGAGATCCTCCTGTATACACAGCGCTGTCCGTGCTGTGGTCTTCTCGTGATCTGCCTTCAAGCGAAGCTCCATATCCTTCAGTTTCTCACGCTCCATCATAAAGAGCTTCTGTGTGCAAAGAGAAAGAGAGCGGTGAATATATGAACAAGTAAATAACCCTTTATTGCTGCGTACACATAGATATGTTAGAAATGATGATAGAAATCGAGGATTACATACGTATATTAGCATTTGTCTGCCTGATTGGAGTTGTTTATTAGGCAAGATTAAAAAATACAAGTAGCTTAATTGGTCAACTAATAGAATCAAATAGTAAGTAATATTAATAAAATATAATACCATAATTGAGCTGCATAATATTCATGATATGAATAAGAAGTTTGTTGTGCAAAGGTAGACTACTGAAAACGTTTGGTTCAAAACACAGCGTGCTGTTTTGGTAAGAGGATGCTCCAAGCTGTGGCTACATAAAATCCACGTTGATGCTTCTACTTTGGCGAACACCATCCAGTAGCCGAGGCACTTCATTTCCTGTGTGCTTTGTGAGAGTTTTATAAATTAAGAACAATGAAAGTGATTTGTGTATCGATGAGAAATTAAACAATGTCATTAATGAAGCAACTTTAGCTGCGGACTACAATTTTCCCAGGGAAAGCATACCTCTGATTTATTTATTTATTTATTTTTATCACGATAATTCTTTGATAAATGACGGCCATATGCAAAGCAGAGGAGGACAGCATATGGCACAGCACACACTAATAAGTGACTTTATTGTTAAACAATGTGTTGTCTTGTACAATATTCCACACACTTCTGAAGCGTTGTCAAACGCGTCATCTATGCGGGGCAGGTTTCTCGTTTCTGAATTTTCTGACTGGGTCAAAGCAAACTTAGTATTGTTCAGTGCCACAAAAACTCAATTCCCCCATCTGTCTATATCGCCATAAGCAAGGACAGCATCATTAAACAGACAGATAAACATAAAATGACTAAATCTCCAGGGCCAGATGACATCATCCTAGAGCACTGCAGGAGTGCACGGGTGAGCTTAGCGAGCCGTTGCTGCGGCATTGAGGGACTCATTAGACAAGGCAGAAATACCAAAGGGCCAATTTCACAGTCGCTTGGTAACAGTCCCAAATGAAAGCCTTACCAGCCTGGTGACACCTCCAGCCACTTTCACAGCTGGTGTTCTCATGGCTTCGGTAATCCCCAACCTGGTGACTCTATCATAACAAAACGAAAAGCGCCGATTCGGTAACGCTGGTATGCCGGAGCGGCCTCATTAGATAAAGCGAGTCAGTTCTTGACCAAAGAATTAACCACGCCACCACTAAAAAGGAGCAAGGTGTGAAAATACATCAGCTGTGCCTTCAGCACGCCATATCCATTATTATGGTGACTTCTTGTGACTTAAATTCCTCCCTTTCAATGTCTGTCTGACATTCACCAAACTGCTGTGCCAGCCAGCCACTTAATGAGTCATCTTTTTCTCTGTCCCTCGTTGCTGTACACACATTTGTTACATAGAAATATTTCGGGTTGAATGTAAATCATCCTAGCCTACTATTTATGAGATAGTTACTTTATTTCTGGGTGAAATTATGATTTTTTAAATCATAATCTATGCAACGAAAGAATCAGCAATGAACTTAGTGAGCTAAATATTAAGGTAAACTTAGCGTAACCAAATCCAGCACTCTGATGGAAACGGTCATGATATTTCAATATTTTGCAATATTTTGTTAGGTGACAAATTCCATATAGTGTATGCGTGTGTCAGGATTATTACAGGAGTGTGACCAAGGAGGCGTAGCAGACGAAATAAGCGCGACAGGTGCTGAAGTTTTGATCAGCTGGTGAAGTGAGTTCATGCCGCCATCCAAAAGAGTACACAGGCAAGCAGCCTCACCTGCTCCAGGCTCTGTTGCTCCTCGTGAGGCATCATGTGCACCGCAAGGCGACCATGTGTGTCCAGCACGTATGGGCAGCCCCCAAGGTCCCTGATCAGCAGCTTGGCCATGCCTTTGTGGCCAGCCTCCAGGGCAGCGTGGAGGGCAGTGCCACCAGAGGCTCCATTAAAGACTGTCCACCCTCCTGCCCTATGCAGGAAGGCGGCAGTCACGGGGCAGTTGGCAGCCGCTGCCTTTGCCAGGAGGTCGCTCAGTGCTGGCCGGTCAGTCTCCTTTCCCCATCGCCAGGCTGCCTGCCAGGGAGTATTTCCCTCGATGGTTGTCACTAGATTGTCGATGCCCTCGACAAGGGCGCTGCTGACCTTTTCCAGGCGACGCTGCTCTGCACGCAGCCGGCAGCAGTAGGCCTGTGAGGAAAGGATGGTCACCACATCAGGTAAGCACCGTGCGCAGAGAGAGAGAGAGAGAGAGAGAGAGAGAGAGAGAGAGAGAGAGAGAGAGAGAGAGATTTAGGGCAGCTATGCAGAAGTGTCATTAAGTGTCACAAATCTAAAAGTGCATGTACAAATACAACCTTACCTTGTCCCAAAAAAAAAGGAAAAATACAAAGAATTATTCCAAATATTAGGTTTGACAAGCATTATTACAATTACTTTTAGGATTATAATGATGAATTATAATCAAATATTAGGTTTGACAAGCATCATTACAATTACTTTTAGGATTATAATGATGAATTAACATGGATTCAAGTATTATGAGATCTACTTCATTGCTTGTTCTAAACATTACACTGAAGTGTCCTTTTATGAAATGACAAGATTCTGTTGCATGACCTGTAATGTTGGACAGGTTTGGTGTGCTGCAGGTCTGTCATGTGCACCACTAAAACCTGAAACTGACGGCACTGAAACACAAAGGCTCGTCCTCTACAACCAACAGACCTATAACTCATCCAAGTTGTTCAAACACTTTCCACTCTGCAAAGGAGCCACCGCTGAGACTTGGGTCCAGTACCGGTGCTCGTCCTCACCTTTACAGTGAGATAGTTCTGTGAGACAGGGAAGGGAAGGTACTCACGGTGGTGAGGAAGGCCAGCACCCTGTGAGTCACGTCGGGGCTCTGCCAAGCCTCCTGCAGCAGGCTGGCAGGCAGCAGTGCACCGCTAGCCAGCAGCAGGCTGACGGTGTGTAAGCGGTCGGTGGTGACAGCCAGTCTGAAGACAGAAAGGCCACCCAGGAGCTCTATGGGCGCGCCCTTACATATGAGGGTGGACACCGCCTGCACGTCGTCCCGGTGACTGACTGTTGAGAGCAGCTCCTCATGCAGTTCTTCAGGAAGTTTGTAGCTCTGCCGGAGAGAGAAGGGAAGCCATGGTGCTGATGGTATCGCAATGAAAGCTACATAATATAATGTGATGTAATAATATAATAATAATGTTGTCACGGTTTTCAGAAAGTTTCGCTTGGTGGCGACATAAGTGTTCACTGGTGGCTGTGGCGATGTGTCAGTGTGCATTGTTATGGCCTGTGTGTGTGTGTGTGTGTGTGTGTGTGTGTGTGTGTGTAGCTGTTTGTGTGACAAAGGCTCATTCATGCAGAATACCTTGATATATATTTTCATTTATTGTTTAATGCAGTATGTCTGTTTGAGTAACTTTTGCTTATTACTATATTGATAACAGTAGAGTTTCTTTTGAATTTGTGTTGTCATTACATTTCAATGTTTTATTTTCATGAAGTAAATCATGGTTTGTCCTGTTCCTACAAATGGTGATACTGGTGTCGCCTCCATGAGACACTTTGCCTGCAGATGGTGCACACACCACCAATTTATGTGTCTGCCACACATGTGCTAGTGGTTGGAATGCAAGCTTCTGTCGCCAGAGACAAAAGACCTGGTAGTTTGAGGCAGTGTTGAGCCATTACTTGCAGCTGCAACTAGCCAGGCTAGATGAAAACTGTGGTCTCTCATAAAGCCCTCAACAGTCAGGTGACAGTGTGGGCTCTCCCGAGGCAAGTGTACACCGTGTGAATGTACACACTCGAAAGCCACCGTGACTGACGCATTGCCTGTCCGGCAGGTGGCGTCCCTCGTCAGGTGCCCGCACAGTGCCCCATCACTGAGCAGCAGCTTGGGGGAGCAGTCCAGACACCACCACAGCCTCGCCCCAAGCCTGGTGACTGCTGTTATTTGCTTCACAATGTTGTGAGTGCTATAATTGTATACTTTATCGAGTTTTCCGCGTCAGTTCGCGTTTGTCTTTGAACCGTTGTTATAGCTTTTTGTTTTGTTTTGTGTGAAAACACCACTTTGCAGAGGCAGCTACAAATGTGAATCTGGTATATGAAAGACAAATTGGAGTTTTTGAAGTTATGATAATTATCAACAAAACAGCTGAAATACTTATGAAATGTTTTCAGGGTGTAGAAAAATCAGGTTGCCGCAGGACATCATCAGCGAGCTCAGAAAGCAAGCGAAGGGATTGAGGTAGCAGACCCTGAAGAGTCCACAGCAGCTGAAAACTCCATTTCTCCATATGCAAGCCCTGAAGTGCAGGAGTTTATCAGAGGACAGGTAATTAATGGCTTAGGAAATAAGAAGGGCAGAAGATATGGGGGACAAGGGAGGAGGTTTGCTCTGGCCTTGCGTTACCATAGTCCTAAGGCGTGTAGGTTTTAAAGCTCTACTTTTTCACTCCCCAGCAGTTCCAATCTTCACCTTTGGCTAAGGCAAACTTCCATCCAAGCAGGCTGGAGCAAACAAACTCACAGTCCTGAGGAAGAGCAGACACCACGTCGAAGGGAGAGACTCTGTGGCATGCATTTGATGCAGTGACCATCAGAGAATCTCTCCATTTTGACCCGGCCTCCGATTCCATCATTGGTACGAAGGATTTTGGAGACCGTGGCAAGAGTATGAAGCAGGCAAACCATGCACTTGTGTTCATGGCTAAAGGGTTGGCCAGGAAGTGGAAAGTGGTTAGGTTAGGTTAGATCAGGTTATGTTAGGATAGGTCAGGTCAGGTCAGATAAGGTCAGGTTAGGATTGCCTTATTTTAAGCTCTCGTCTCCATTCAAGTACAAACAACGAGCACTTCCGCGTTCCCCGCCCACAAACCCCTCTTCCCAACGAGTCCCCAAGGTCGCCGGGGGACGAGAGAAGAAGAGGCTGCAGAGTGAAGTGATTCCACTGTGTTTTGTGCTCAAAATCGTCCATAACATAAACAATCAATAACGGACATCACAGTTTTGTAGTTTGCGGTTTGGTCGTACTGTAGCAATTCATCCTCCTCAGGCAAGGGTTGGTTAGGTTAGGTTATGCCTGCTTAGGATAGGTGGCTTAGGGTAGGCTAGGTTAGCTTAGGTTAAAACCCTTCAGAGAGTCTCTTGGGGCCTTTAGCAGAGCTCGGCTCGGGGAACACGTCGCGTTCACCTCCCAGCCCCTCCACGCTGCCACCAGTCAGCACGTGGCTCAAGACTCGTCGTCAGGAGCAGGACTAAACAGCCGATCGTTTAAAGAATCACATCGTGCTCATTTTTTCAAGTGTTGGGATGATGTGAGTTGTGCACTTTTGTTTGCTGGTCTCCCTGTGAATTGCATGTTTACATTTTTGATGAGTGCTTGCCTTCAAGTAGGATCTGATGCACTCAGTGTAAATACAAGACTGATTTTGTGACACCTGTGAGTGCTTTCAAGAACACTTATCAGTCTACCACCAGACTGCAACACTGCCCGTGCTGGCGAGGTGCTGCTTAAACTGAGCGGCTGGGCAGTCAGGCGTGCATTTTGCACTGGCCACACCGACGCAAAGCATTACCGGTGTTCACCCGACAGCCGCAGGGTGTACACGGACGTGACCATGAGGACTGTCCACAGTAGGCCCAATGACAAGCTGAGGAGTGAATTTGCTTGCTCTGTGGAGATTCAGGGGAACCACAATCGTCCCCTTGGCCCTGCTGATGCCCTCGGTGAACCAAGGGTGCCCTCAGCTACACCAGAGCTATTTGAGAGCCATTTGAACCAAAACCCTTAAGTTATCATTATTATTATTATTATTATTATTATTATTATTATTATTATTATTATTATTATCATTATTATTATTATTAATTCTTTTTATTTATCTGTTTGTTATTTTCCGGTGAAAAGCAGCACTGGATAGGGATTGTGGGGGAGAGAAAGAGCAGGGTGAAGATAGAGGTGTTTCATTTCCTGAATGTTTCAACAAGCTGCCTTCACGGGGAACAAATTGTCGCCGAAGAAGACAGCTTGAAAAAATACCGAGGAATGAGAGGTCTGGTGCTTCACCCTGCTTCCTTGCAACCAGCACGGTCCCCGTGCACTCGTGCAGCCTAGAGATGCTGTCTGATGCTTTCCTGTTGGCTTGCAGCTAGTACAGGATGAAATACAGTTTGTGTTCTGAATTAGTGAGTTAGTGTTCAGCTAGCCACTGTGTTGTTTCCTTGGTGACGGTCACGTGTCCGCCACGTTCAATGTTTTTGCCCTCTCTTTGAGAAGTGTGCACACCAACTGCTGAAATATTTGCACTGCATCACAGCTCGCTCAACAAAACGGGTTACCAAGCTTATAGCATAACCATTACCTGCAGGCTTACCACCTCATTAATATCTATAAGCACCTCTTGAAATTAAGCAATACTTCATTTGTTTAACATGAATTTACAAACACAAATGTGAAGAAAGAAATACATCTTGGTAAAGGATGCAAAATGTTGTAAACAAAAACATTTTGCATCACATTCATATTGGTTAATGTTAGAAAAATGATAAATGTAATAAGCTCACACACACACACACACACACAGCTCTATATTTTGAGGGAGCTTCTCCGATACGATCTTAACCTGGAAGCTACTACTGCTTTCAAATGAACTTCTGAGTACCTGACTACTGATGTGACGTGCCACAGGGCCTGAGTAACATTTCTACTGCCAGTACTGAAGGTACTATCAAGTCTTCCCTGTACTGTTGTGTGAGCCACAGAAGGTAAACAAGGTGGTGTGTTTTGCCATGTATATATTGTACCACCTCACTGACTTATGCATGCAAAGAAATTCTATTGCTGAACTCCACACAACAATGGCACACTTCATTGGGTCTGAACCTGAAGAATTAGTGAAGACAAAGGTAGAAAACGAGCTTGTTAATATAACCAACAGCAATGATGGAAGGGAAAGCAGAAGTGTAAGTAAGACGATTAAGGATGCAGTTGTTATGCTGTCCAGCCTGGCCAGCATAATTTCGGTCGCTGTGTCTACGGCTGTATCTACTGCTTTCGAGGAATTCAGGGATAAATTAGAAAACAAGATCGCAGTAATGCTGAGGAATTGCCTCCTGCTCAAGTATGAACACGACAAGATGGAGCAGTACTCCCGAAGAGAGAACTTACGTATTTCTGGATGAGAGGAAGAAGAGGACGAAAGTGAGGAGGTGCTGGAAGCTAAAGTTATAGAACATGCTGACACTATTGGAGTGAAAATTGAGCAGGATGACATTTCTGTTGTTTACCATTTGCGGAGGCCCAGGGAAGGAGGTAGGCCAGTGATTGTGAGGTTTTGCCACCGAAAGAAAAGAAATGAAATTATGCAAAATAAGAAAGAAAAAAAAAAAAAACTGAAAGGTAGGCAAAGAAAAGTGTATATAAATGATGACATGACCTCCTTAAGGGTTAAAATGTTGAATATGGTTAAAGGGCAAGAAACAGTGAAAAATGTGTCCACAAGGGAGGGGAGCATTCTTGTATAGTTGCACAGTGGGGGTAGACCTGTAGTTATAAACTGTCCTGATGACTTAGAAAAGGTTGTTATATCTGCTCCTGATTGGAAAAGGTTAAATCTAGATCACTTAACAAGGGCCTAGGATGGCCCTGCTGGGGCACAGCACATACTTGGGCATGATAATAGTGTTAGTGTAAGTAATATTAACTCTGTTCAGTTTGTTCCTCCCCTGGATTATATTAATGTGTCGTCTCTTAATGTCTGCGGTATCAAGTCAAAGTTTTTATCTATGAATTTTGTTAACTTTATTAAAGATTATGGTGTTATTTGTTGATGTGAAACTAAGTGTGATGATACTGATGTAATTAATCTAAAAAACAATATGGAAAATATCGGCTTTGACATTGTCTTTAAGGACAGAAGCAAATTAAGCAGGTTTAAATCTGGGGGTTTGCTCATGGCCATCAAGAAAAATGCTAGTTTTAAGTGGAGGCATATTAGTAACACTTATGATTCTTTACTTTCAGTTAAAGTTGATAGAAGTAGTGTAAATTTTGGTAGGGAACTGGTAATAAGCTGTGTTTACATTCCCCCCTCACACTCTAGATGTGGTAATGAAGAGCACTATGACGAGCTGGATGATTTTTTGCTTACTTACTCATGTGATGATTATGTGCATTGCATGTGCTTTGTGGTGATTTTAATGCTCACACTCTCACTATGTCTGATGTTCCTTCTGAGGCTGCTGAGGACCCTGTGTCTGTAAGTTTAACTAATTTTGGAATAACTGAGACTAGAGCAAACCAGGACTTAACCCCAGATAGGAATTCATATGAGAAAAAGTTGTTGGATGTTTGTAAGAATGATCAAGTTTATATATTGAATGGAAGGTTAGGGGAGGACTGCAGCATTGGCAAACAATACAACTATTGACTACTTTTTAGGATCACCATTGATTGTGAAATATGTTGTAGTTCTTAAAGTATTAGATTATGAACCTTTGTGGTCTGATGTACACTGTGGACTACATGCAAGGATCAAATGTGAGATGCAAAGTACGGTGCCTGTTGTAAACCGAGAGGCAAAGGAATCAAGACAATCAGGTGTAAGGCAAAGTAAATGGAATGTTGAAAAACAATTTTTATGTGTGAGTAATATTGATGAAACTAAGATAAATGAACTGATTGCAAAAGTAGATGAATTACCCATGGATGCTATTAATCTAGATTTAAAACAAATACTGATTGAGGTGGCACTTGCAACTTTCCCACCATATAAGAAAAGATCATTCATGAAAAAGTCCAATAATGCCACCTCAGTGGGATATGATAAAGAGTGCTGGCCATCTAGAAAGGAATACCACAAAGCTAGACAGAGGTTTCATTTGCATAGAAGTAGTGTAAATTTTAACAACATGATTGAGAAAAGCAGGAAAAATAAAGCAAATCTAAAAAGAGTGAAGAATAAGGAGAGGGATAACTTAATAAAGAAACTTAGAAAATATAAGAGTGATGACCCTAAAGCATATTGGAAAATTTTAATTAGTCAGAAAAGAACTTATCAGATCCCCATAACACTAAATGAATTCTATGAGCATTTTAAGCAGCTAGCGGGTGATGAAAATTCTGACAATAGTGATGTGAATATTACAAATGATGAAGACTGTGCGGATGCTGAAATTTTATCAGTACTTAATGATCCTATAAGTGAAGGAGAGGTAGTTAAAAATATTAAGAAGTAAAAAAAAACAATAAATCCCCAGCATCTGATATGATATTAAATGAATATGTTAAAAAGTACTTGATACTGGTGTCATGCCAGCTAAATGATTGGTGGGTACAATAGTGCCACTCTATAAAAACAAGGGAGACATCCAGGATGTTAGTAATTACAGGGGCATCACCTTACTTAGCTGCATAGGGAAGCTGTTCACCTCCATACTTAATGAAAGACTTAATGATTATTCAAACACCTTATCTACCATTAATGAAACACAAACGGGCTTCAGACACAGATATTCCACTCTGGATCATATATTTTTTCTTCAAATGTGTCATTGACTTATTTAAGTGGAAGAAGAGAAAGCTATTTTGTTTATTTGTTGATTACAAGAAACCCTTTGATATGGTACAGTGTGAAGATTTATGGTGTAAACTTGTGAAGGAAGAGATGCAAGGAAAAATTCTAAATGTAATCAGAAATATGTACAATAATATCAGATCATGTGTCATGCTTAACCAGGAGATTTCAGACACCTTTGTTTGCAATGTAGGGGTAAGACAGGGGGAAAATTTATCATCGGTGCTTTTTGCTTTTTATGTGAATGATATTGAAAGTAAATTAATTTAATATAATTGCAGTTATGTAAATTTTGGTGACGATTTCTTAAACATGTATCTTAAACTATTTGTGATTATGTATGCAGATGATACAATTATTTTGTGTGACAGTGAGGATGGAATGAAGCAGGCACTGGTTGCTCTGAATTTATATTGTAATGAATGGAAATTGAAGCTAAATTGTAACAAAACAAAAATAGTAGTGTTTAGCAGGGGAAGACAAAATTTAACTATGAACTTGAATTTGGTGGTAAAAACATTGAAGTAGTGACAGAGTATAAGTATCTTGGAGTATTATTAAATTATAATGGGAGGTTTTGCAAAGGTGAGCTGGAGCTAAAAGAGACACCTACAAGAGCAATGTACTCATTAATAAGTAAGTGTAGGAAGTTTGACTTGCCAGTGGATATACAACTCAAATTATTTACCACCACGGTGTTACCTATATTGACTTGTGCAGCTGAAATTTTGGGTTACCATATTGCTAGGGAGTTAGAGTATATGTACATGAAATTTTTAAAGCAGGTTTTGGATGTTCATGAGAATACTTGTAATGACATGGTGTATGGTGAACTGGGTGTATTTCCACTTGATATTTATATAAAGAAAAAAAATGATAGGTTATTGGTCTAAGCTAATTTCAGGTAAAAATACTAAACTGTGTTATTTAATGTACCAATGTCTATTGCAGCTGGATAGGTTAGGGCTTCATAGTTCTCCATGGTAAACTTGTATAAAGAATATTTGTAATGACTGGAATGTCTGGTATGTGGTGTTGCAAGATGTTCCTAATTCAAGATGGGGTGAAGAAAGCTATGGAACAGAGATTGAAAGATCAGTGGCTTGTAACTTGGCATCATAATTTAGAAACAAAATCATTAAGTAGCAGTTATAGGGTGTTTAAGACAGATTTTGGCAGAGAACAGTATTTAGAACAGTTAACAAAGGGTGACAGATTATTAGTGACTAAATTTAGAAGTTGTAATAATAGACTTCCTGTAAATATTGGTAGGTATCAAGGTGTCAGTAGAGAAGATAGGGTATGTAACATGTGTAATGCTGAGGTAGAAGGAGAAGAATTTCATGTTCTTTTTGAATGTACTGATATGGAAATTGTTAGGTTAGATAATATATATATAGCAAATTACATAAATAGGCCAACACAATTCAAATATGTTTTGTTCATGCAAAGTATAAGTTCAAATGTGATAAAGAAATTATCTTTGTTTTTGAGGATGGTGCTACGCTTGTTTAGATAAATAGTGTGCAAAACACCTCAATAGTTTTTTTTTTATTTCTTAATTAGTGACAGTATGTATCATTATATATGCATACACATTTTTTTATATTAATTTTTTGCCATTGCTTACAGCGTATTTCATTTGTATGTATTTGTCTTTTCTTATGTAATATTATGCACGTTCTGTATATAATCTACAGTGTCTGTATTCTTTTGCTGGAGAGCTGTGCTCCATACTTTATAGAAAGTCTGACCTTACTCAATAAATTCAATTCAATTCAGTTATAAATTCAATTCACACACACACACACACACACACACCTGTACACAGTGGTGGCGCTGTAGTCCCTTATTCACCGAGTCTTGGCCTTGCTGCCGTGCCAGGTCAGCGGGGGTCATGTTGTCAGGGGTGGTCACATGAG
>NC_087198.1:3231862-3236862 GCF_035594125.1 Scylla paramamosain
AGGCCTTACAAAATGCTAAGTACAGTCAGGTACCTAAATGTGCCAAAATTGTGAGGTCTTTCAGTTTTCACGTTTATATAATTCATGTGAGAATGTGAATAAGTAAAGTGAAACATGGTGTGTTGGCCAAGAATTAAATGAGGTGAAGTAAGATTTTCTTGTTTTTATCATTACATCTTGGCTACTTGACTATAACCTTTGTTGTTTATAGGTTAGAGAGGGTAACAAACATCCTTCGTGGTCAATAAATTCCAGGGTAGTTTATCCTGTGTCAGGTGCTAAAAGGGTTTTTAAAAAGACTTTTCTTACTTATAAGTTGTTCTATTTATTAAAAGATTCCTTCTTGGTCACATTCTCTCTCTCTCTCTCTCTCTCTCTCTCTCTCTCTCTCTCTCTCTCTCTCTCTCTCTCTCTCTCTCTCTCTCTCTCTCTCTCTCTCTCTCTCTCTCTCTCTCTCTCTTTCTGTCTCTCTCTTATAAGAATAATAATAATATTATTACTACTACTACTACTACTACTACTACTACTACTACTACTACTAATAATAATAATAATAATAATAATAATAATAATAAGAAGAAGAAGAAGAAGAGAAAAAGAAGAGAAAGAAGAAGAGAAAGAAAATTTGTAATCAAAACAATACTAGGAAAAAAAAAACCTGTTAATGATAATGATAAATATGAATAAAATACCTACTACTACGATTACTACTACAACTACTACTACTACTCCTACTACTACCACCACTACTACTACAACTACTAGCAACAATACTACTACAACTACTGCTACTAATGCAACTACTACTACTACTACTACAGCTAATACTGCTACTACTACTACTACTACTACTACTACTACTACTACTACTACTACTACTACTACTACTACTACTACTACTACTACTACTAGTACCACTACTACTACTAGTACTTCTACTACTACTACTACTACTACTACTTCTACTGCTATTTCTTCCACCACTATTACTACAACTACTTAAACTACTATAACTACTAATACTACTACTAGAATTATTGCTACTACTGCTACTACTACTACCACTTCTTCTATAACTTCTACTTCTACTATAACTACTACTACACTTAAACTCTTATTTCTACTACTACTACTACTACTACTAATACTACTACTACAACTACTACTACTACTACTACTACTACTACTTCTACTGTTACCATTACTACTATTATTACTACTAATAATGCTACTACCACTAAAACTACTTCTACTATTACCACTATTAACACTATTACCATTACTACTACTGCTACTACTACTACATCTACTACTGTTATTACTACTTCTACTACTACTACTACTACTACTACTACTACTACTACTATTACTACTTCTATTACTACTACTACTATATTTACTACTACTACTACTATTACTACTACTACTAATAATAATAATAAAAATAATAATAAGAAGAAGAAGAAGAAAAAAAAGAAGAGAAAGAAGAAGAAAAAGAAAATTTGTAATCAAAACAATACTATGAAAAAAAAACCTGTTAATGATAATGATAAATATGAATAAAATACCTACTAGGGAACTTGAATGCAGTGAGAGAGCAAGAGAAGCTGGTGGGAATGAAGGGCACAGATTAACGAGATGTGAAGACGATAAGAATTGCTTGTATATTAAACAGACTTGTTATTGTGTAGTAAGCAGCTACAAAGGGGATGGATGTGTGGAAAGAAGCAAAGAAGAGATAAATGCCTTAGATCTCAGAGTAAGAGAGTTCTCAAGGAATGAAGTGACTGAGGGACTCGACCCAGTAAGACAGCAGTGGCGACGGGCAAGAATGAATGCTGTGGCTCAGTGACACTTAGTGGTTACCTGCAGGTTACTGAGATGTATTAGGGAAAGTTGACAGGATGAAGTGACTCCATTAGTGCCTCTGGCAAGACACAAGTAACTACCAAGGATAGAAGAGATGGCTCACCTGAAAGAAGTGAAGGAGAAAAAATTAATGCAGGTATTGCAGATTACACACACACACACACACACACACACACACACACACACACACACACACACACACACACACAAACACACACACACACACAGAAGTGCTCCATCTCACTATATTGTGGTGGGCAAGTTTAGCGTCAAGTGTTTACCCCCGGCCAGGAGGCGAGAAGGCGAGGTGGTGAGGGGGAGCCGTGTTCTCGCTGAGTGTCACCTCTGTTTATTTATCTCACAGACGCCACCTGTCCCCCGCCGCCGCCACAGCCCACGTTACAGTGAAAAGATCCCGGCACAAGCTGTCTGAGGCTCCTGCGAGAACCTGCAAGGCGAGGAGGCGTCACCACGGAAGTGTTTGGGAATAATGCAGCCATGCTTTTATAGAAACCTCTCTCTCTCTCTCTCTCTCTCTCTCTCTCTCTCTCTCTCTCTCTCTCTTAGTGGTATGCAAATACTCAGGTTGTGCCTACACATGCAAGCTAATAGCAATGACTGCACATGATGACTTATTCCAGTGTTCAGGTCAAGTCAAGTGAATAGAACGAGGCAAATCGTACACTAAACAATGAATTACACATTGTTTCAGATAATATGGAGGACTCATTTAGAGCCACACGTAACACAGTGACGCTCACTCTCCATCACTAAAGACTTGTATCAACACACACAACATACAATATTTTGTTCACCGCGTAATAAATGAAGTATATTAACACAGTACAAGTGATAATAACACACAGGGTCACTGCATGCAAGGACCACAGAGAGTACCGTTTCTCACATCTTGATCAAGCACTAAATAAACACATGAAACACGTGAAAATACATGGAAAACCACACAATTATTTTACACAACTACAGTGGAGACATTGAAGGCACTAGGACATCACGAGGTACTGCCCGCGAACACCAGGAAGTACAAAGCGACCAGCGACCCGCCTGTCTTCATGGCTCCGCGATCTGAGTGTGCCACACCTCGGCACACAACTCTATTGCTGCTGCTGTCTCCCGCTGTTTGCCTGCTGTGTGCCTGCGCTTCGCCTTATCTTCGGTGCGCTACACATATCTACGTTCATAAGGTCTATATCTCGCTTCAGAAACTCAGGAAACTCACTCCTACAAAAGCGTGTCCGTCAGCTCCCCTGCGCCACTAACCACCGAGGCACTGAGGGAAGCAGCGCCACTCAGGCAGTCACCACTCTGAACCTTGGCACCAGAGTGAGTGGTGTGTTGGGCCGACACTCAAGGGGATGGTATCAGCTCCGCGTGTGCTGTCATGACCCTCAACCGCTGAATGAGGGTTGTCTTGGGAAGCCAGACTACTTGCGCCGTCATCTGTCTTGCGGGAACGGTGACGCGGATGGTGTCAATACTAAAAAAAAAAAAAAAAAAAAAAAAAAAAAAAAAAAAAAAAAAAAAAAAACATTAAAAACCCTTGCAACTACAGCCCGTTAAAAAGGTGTTTCTCTTGTTAATGATGCAGATATCTTGTTAATCTGAACCATAAGAACATCATTAAAAAAACCCTATAACTTACACTACAACATACTGAAATAGTGTTTCTCCTGCCACTAATGCAGAAATCTTGTTAATCTGTCACTGGAAGCTTAAAAAAAACATTCCTACCCTAACTTAACATGTTCCTAACCTAACCTAATTTTTACAGATCCATGTCGGGGCATCATGAGGGAAAACAGCTTGTATGCTGTCATACGGACGCGGCGCTCACAACTTGGAATCTCAAACAAGCCTCTCCCACACCCACCTGTAATATCTTCCACCACGGTGACAGAGAGAGAGAGAGAGAGAGAGAGAGAGAGAGAGAGAGAGAGAGAGAGAGAGAGAGAGAGAGAGAGAGAGAGAGAGAGAGAGAGAGAGAGAGAGAGAGAGAGAGAGATTAGATTAGATTAGATTAGATTAAATAGTTTATTATCCACCAAAGTGGTTGTTTCACAGCTTTAGTCACAACAGGGGCACACACATCAAGAGGAAAACTAAAAACCTCATTAAAAATATACACTTGTTTGTTAAGGTCGTCAGTTAAAAACACATTATTGATACAATACACATTGTATAAAAGCAGCAAACAGAAAGTGTCTTTATCACAGTGCTTCAGATCAGGGAGGCTTTTTATCACCGGTATTTTGCGAGGTTTTCTTACATTTATAGCGACGGACACGAGATCATGATCTGCAATTAACTGAGGGACCACGTCAAGGGATAAAACTACCTCAGGTTTATTAGTTATAATAAGATCCAGTAGAGTAGCTCAATGTCAGGTTTTTCTTGTGGGTTTATTAATAAAACTGAATCAACTTATCTCTTATTATTTTGCTAATTCTATTTCCTTATATCAACATATCATCATTAAAATCAGCCAAGATAAAAACACTTTTGCCTCGCAAACACACCACGTTGAAAACCTCCTGTATGTTGTCAAAGGATGAGGCTAAAGCTTTACGGTGTCGATACACACATCCAATGACAACGGCAGGCAGCTTCCTGCATTGCATCTGAACCCATACGTCTTCCACTCCTACCTGTCCTGGCACACCTAGTATAATGAGAGAAGGATTTAAAGTACTCTTTACATGCATGCAGACACCACCTCCTCGTCCATTGTCACATCTAAATACCATATCTCCATCAATGTGAACCTAACCACCTGGAGTGTCTGCATGCAGCCATGTCTCACTCACACAAAGCATCAATGCTTCTGTCGGTTAACAACAACTTTACTTCATCTAAACTTGATATCAATGATTGTGCATTAATATGTCCTACAATTAGCGAATCCTTCTTTGAGTTCACAGCGGCAGGTTCGTCATCGCCAAGATTTTAACAATAGTAACTACAAAGTTTGTTTTTATGTCCCAGGGAATGGCATTGTTGGCACTGGAGTTTATGGTCAAATCTACAACTTGCTTGCATGTGATTAAATTCCCCACAGTTAAAGAATCCTATCTTTTTGTTGTGTGTGTTGTTGTTTTCTGATACATGGTAAC
>NC_087198.1:3239362-3281862 GCF_035594125.1 Scylla paramamosain
AATCATTATCTCGTGTTCTTCCAGCCTGTCGTCCGCGCTCGGGCCCTGTTACCACCAGCAGCGAGAGAGAGAGAGAGAGAGAGGTTGAGGAGTGGAGGACTCGTGTCGGGACGCTGAAGGAGGCGTGAAGGAGTGAAGGTAAGAATTTGCTAATGGAAACAATGTTAAATTATTACTCAGTGGATGGAATTAATGTGTAAGTCGTGAGATTGTGAGTGATTAGGATGCAATGGTGATCAGAGTGCAGGTAAAGTAGTTAAGCTTGTGAGGTGAGAGATAAGTATGGAGGCCATATGGGAAGTTGCTTGTTTGTGTAGGTGATTGGCCTGTGATTACACTTGCTGAGGTGAGAATCAAGGAAGCGAAGGTGAGATTCTATAAACGAGTAAGTAAAACCTTGTTGGATTGGTATGTCTGTGGCCGCTGTCTTGTTTTAGTTTATCTTTCCGTTGACTTAACCTGTATTTCTCGTACCTTCTTCTCCTTACATTAATAACTCCTCCAAAAGTCACTAACACTTCCAGTTTCTTAATGTCAACTTTCTTTTCATATAATGTAAAGCCTCACGTCCCTTTCTTCCATTCCAAGTGACAAAAAGAACAGCCACTCTTGAGGCACCACTTTCAAATCACTCGTCTTTCACTTCAGTTCAAATCCACACACACCTTCCTCGCCTCGCCATTAGTCCACAGAGGAAATATGAGTGTTTATGTCAGGTTACATTAGGCTTCTCTCAGGTTACATTAGGCTTCTCTCAGGTTACATTAGGCTTCTCTCAGGTTACATTAGGCTTCTCTCAGGTTACATTAGGCTTCTCTCAGGTTACATTAGGCTTCTCTCAGGTTACATTAGGCTTCTCTCAGGTTAAATTAAGCTTCTCTCAGGTTAAATTAGGTTTTTTCTCTCATCCCTTCTACTGTTTATCTCTACAATTCTCATTTGTATTATATTATTTTACGTTAGGACATTCTCTCTCTCTCTCTCTCTCTCTCTCTCTCTCTCTCTCTCTCTCTCTCTCTCTCTCTCTCTCTCTCTCTCTCTCTCTCTCTCTCTCTCTCTCTCATTCCTTTACTCTAAACACTGTAACTCTTATGTGTATTTGAGCGCTGTTCGACACAATGTTTTTCAGTGACATAGCATATTCTTGAACGCTGCCTTTTGTTCCACAGCGTCCTTTCAGCGTTGCATTACCTACAAATAGGAAAATATATCCTCTCAATTATTTTCATTTGTTTATTTATTTATCTAGTTTTTATAGGCGTCTTCGTGTTTTGCACAGCGCTTTTAATGTAAGTTATGTTAGGACTCTCTCTCTCTCTCTCTCTCTCTCTCTCTCTCTCTCTCTCTCTCTCTCTCTCTCTCTCTCTCTCTCTCTCTCTCTCTTCTTTTCTAATCTACTCGTAAAGTCTGCAATTCTCTTTTGTTTCTCTGTTTCATCCTGCTTACGACTTGAGGTGTTTCAGAAGAGGAACATCAACACACCTCAGAGAGAAAAAAATAAATAAATAAATAAAATAAATAAACAAATAAATTGGCTTCTGTCTCTTTCCATTCTCCTCCTCCCGTTTTCTTTTAAAGTACGACATAGAAGGAAGCCTTTATTTATTATTTTATTTTTATTTGCCTCTTTATTTTCTTTCATTGTTTTATTTGTTTTTTATTGTATTTATTTATTTATTTATTTATGCTTTTGAACGATTTTTTCCTCTAATACATGAAAAAAAAAGTTATTGATTCTGACTAGAGATTATACTGAGTAAAATTATAAACTAACACCTCTTTTGCGTTTTTTGTTACCCAAAGCTTGACATTTTTATCATCCTTCATCAGACACACACACACACACACACACACACACACACACACACTCACACACAAAACTCTGCAAAATAAAGATAAACTCGTAACGGTTACACTGAACACAACACCTCTCTCTCTCTCTCTCTCTCTCTCTCTCTCTCTCTCTCTCTCTCTCTCTCTCTCTCTCTCTCTCTCTCTCACTGTTTATCAGTCGTCTTAACCGAACAAGCAAACCAGCTCATGACTCACTGTGTGTGTGTGTGTGTGTGTGTGTGTGTGTGTGTGTGTGTGTGTGTGTGTGTGTGTGTGTGTGTGTGTGTGTGTCAAGTGATTCGTTTTGTTGGCCAAAGGGAGAGTCGAGGAGAGGAACAAACGGGTCGCCTCCAGTTTTTGTCATCGGAGTAAATATTTGGGGGAGGAGGAAGAGGAGGAGGAGGAGGAGGAAGATAAAGAACTGTTTTTGAAGGAGGTGGAATATATCTAAGGCTGGAAACTGTAGGAGGAGAAGGAAGATGAAGAACTGTTTTTGAAGGAGGAGGAATATATCTAAGGCTGGAAACTGTAGGAGGGGGAGGAAGAGGAGGAGGAGGAGGAAGTTGTGTTTTTTGAAGGAGAGTGTGAAAGAGAAGACCCAGAGATGGAGAGGAGAAGGAAGGGAAGTTAAAAATGATGATCAAGAGTGACGAAGAACAAGAACAAGAAAAGAAGAACCGTTTGGTGAGAAGAGTAAAAAAAACAATCTTAAGTGGAAAATGTAAGAAAGAGAGGTGAAGAAGATAAGTAAAAGAAAAAAAAAGAGGAGCAAAAGGAGTAGGGAAAAAATTACAAATACGAAGAGAAATAGAGATTGAGAGGAAAGGAGGAAGAGGGATGTTGATGGAGCAGGAGAAGGGGAGGGGAGGGATTCCAAGGGTAGAGACTAGAAGGAAAGGTGGAAATTAAGGAGATGCGGGAGAGAATTCTATTGGAGGAAAGGGAAGTGATGACCAAAGGAGGAGGAAGAGGAGGAGGAGGAGGAGGAGGAGGAGGGAAAAAAATCGACATGAAGGAAAGAAAATCGACATGAAGGAAAAAAAAAAGGAAGAATGAGGATGATTTGAGTAGGAGGACGAAAGAGAGAAATAAAAGAGAAGGAGGAGGAGGAGGGGAAGGAGGAAGAAGAAGAAGAGAAGGAAAAGCATAAAAAAAGAAGCTCATGGATAAGAAAAGAAAAGAAGATGTGAAGAGGGAATGAAAGAAAAAAAGACAATAGAGAAGAGAAGAAGAAATATTATGGAGAGAAACATAAAAAACAGTACATGTAAACAAGAGAAGAAAATTGAGAATTATTATGAGTGAAAATGATGTGAAGAGGAGAGAAAAATGTAGGGAAGAGAAGGAAGAAAAAACGGAGGAGGAGGAGGAGGAGGAGGAAGAGGAGGAAGAAGATAAAGAAGAAACGAAGAAACACACGTAGATAGAAAAAAAAGATAAGAAAGACAGAATATTTGAAGACGAGATGAAGAAGAGATGGTAGAGAAGAAGAGGAGGAGGAGGAGGAAGGGGAGGCGAAAAGAGAGTGGGGTGGAGGGGAAGGAGGCAGGTGAGAAACCGGAAAGTGCTAATATTGCTTTTGTCCTTCCCCTGCTCTTGTAGACTTCAGGTGGGGAGGAGGAGGGGCGGGGCGAGGCGGGCCGGGGCGGGGCGGGGTGAGAGGAGTTGAGAGCCGCGGAAAATAAAGGCAAATGGGAGGAGAGAGATATAAACTTGCGTGCATTTTGCGAACACTGGACTAGAGAGAGAGAGAGAGAGAGAGAGAGAGAGAGAGAGAGAGAGAGAGAGAGAGAGAGAGAGAGAGAGAGAAACCCACTGAGGCGCCATTCCCTGAATTTAGCAGTCAAAAAAAGGCTTATCCAAAAGAGGGTGAAGTGTAATGAGTAAATGTGAATAATTATGAGTGGATGAATAACTGAACGTATCACTGAGTGCCAGTGAATATGAAGCGAGGATATCTGAGAAAAAAAAAAAAACATGGTGATTTTGATGTATCTTTTGAAAACCGATTGGACACGGACAGGACACTGACAGGCTGGAAATGTGTGTGAATTACTGGAATTGTGTGGTGGTGGATCGTATAAGCTTACTGCCGGTAAAAAAAAAAAAAAAAAAGAGGAGCCGTTTATTGCGGTGACTGAGAGAGTGGAGTGTTGCGTGGGTGAGCAATGAATGTAGAAGTGAATGTTGAGGTGAGTGAGTGAAGTGAAAGGTGATCTCTCTCTGCACTCGAGGGTTTCAATATTAATCTGGATTTAGTTGAGTGAGTTGCCGCTCGTTGTCAAAGTTATAGGGACATGGAATTGGGTGTGTTTTTGTTAATGAAAGGAATGTATCACGATTTTTCACGTAAGAGGAACACCGGCGTAGGGCAACAAGAGGAAGGAAAAATTGAATCACTCTTGAACTATGTATATTTAAAATGCATTACGGTTTTCAAGGTATGAATATTAAGCTATGTATATTTTAATGCATTACTATTTTAAAATGTGCATTGAAAGCTTCTCTTCATTGTAAGGAGAAGAAAGTGAAGGATTAACTGTCATTTTGTTGATTTGAAGGTTATTCTACAAAATTTATTATATATGGGAAAAAAAATACATATAAGTGTTGCGTCTGGAAGAGAAGTACTGGTGATGACAAATATACTGGCACAAATTAAGTTGTCGTGCAGTAATGAAAAAATGGAGGATTTTTTTTTTTTTGTTCTTTTATCCTCCTCTTATCTTCCTTGCTTCCTTTCAGTATATTTTCTTCATATTGACAAATATTTTTTATTCTAATACAGAGTTCAATTATCCACTTTTTTTTTTTCGTGTGGTATTTCCAGTCTTCGTAATTGTTCTCTTTGTCCTCCTCGTCCCAACCTCTTAACAAGGACCAAAATATCTCCTGCTGTTTGGTTTTCCTTTCTAATCCTCCTCCTCCTCTTCCTCCTCCTCCTCCTCCTCCTCCCCTTGGTCTGAGTCCGTTCCCTGGTGCTGCACACAGATCACACACACGGCAGTGGTGATGCTTCTGGCGGTGGTGGTGATGGCAATGGCGCCAGTCTGCAGGTGATGGTTATGGTGGCGGCGGTGGTGGTGGTGGTGGCGGTGGCGGTGGCAGTGGTGATGGTGGTTAATAAATTCGCTTGGTAATGAAGGGAGTTTGTAATGGTGAAGTTGGCAGTGATAGTTACCAGAAACGTACGTGTGTGTGTGTGTGTGTGTGTGTGTGTGTGTGTGTGTGTGTGTGTGTGTGTGTGTGTGTGTGTGTGTGTGTGTGTGTGTGTGTGTGTGTGTGTGTGTGTGTGTGTGTGTAGACTCTTTATACATAGCGTGAAAAAAAAAATAAAGAAAGAAAGAAAGAAAGCAAAAGCAGACGTAACTATTTGACTTACCTTTAATTTCCCAACCCACGTGACTCATTGTTTTGTCCAAGCTTCTACCACCACCTCTTCATACCTTCCATATTTACCATTTACCTGCCCATCCCAAATGACTCGTTCCTGCATCTTGGCTGTACGTGATGCAACAGAGGGCGGGAGTAGCCACAGGGCGCAGCGTATCTAAGAGCAGAGGAGGGGAGAGGAAGGGGGAGGAGTTGATAGGAGGATAGAAGAGAGGAGCGAAGTGGCAATTTCACTCTCAAGTCAGGGGGAGAGAGAGAGAGAGAGAGAGAGAGAGAGAGAGAGAGAGAGAGAGAGAGAGAGAGAGAGAGAGAGAGAGAGAGAGAGAGAGAGAGAGAGAGAGAGAGAGAGAGAGAGAGAGAGAGAGAGAGAGAGAGAGAGAGAGAGAGAGAGAGAGAGACTTAAGCTGACATAAAGGAAATAAAGTGTGAAAAATAAAGGAGAAAATGGATATGAAAGATGATTACGAAGAGAAAGAGAGAAGAGGAAGTTTATGTAAAAGTGATACATAGAGAGAGAGAGAGAGAGAGAGAGAGAGAGAGAGAGAGAGAGAGAGAGAGAGAGAGAGAGAGAGAGAGAGAGAGAGAGAGAGAGAGAGAGAGAGAGAGAGAGAGAGAGAGAGAGAGAGAGAGAGAGAGAGAGAGAGAGAGAGAGGTACAAGAGAGAAGGAAAAGCCAAGTATTAGCTTGTATCGCGGTAGAGGAGCAGGTGTTGTGTCATCGGTGCTTCCATCACGCAAACAACAACACACAGCGACAGAATTTTGACTGAAGAAACACAGAGAAAGAGATAACGTGTGTGTGTGTGTGTGTGTGTGTGTGTGTGTGTGTGTGTGTGTGTTGCTCTTCTTGTTTCTCTTGTCTCTTGTCAGAAAGTGAAAATAAATATCTGGAAAAGAAGGAAAGTATTTCACTCCTATTACACAAACACTTCCTCTCTCTCTCTCTCTCTCTCTCTCTCTCTCTCTCTCTCTCTCTCTCTCTCTCTCTCTCTCTCTCTCTCTCTCTCTTTACTTTATTAATTTATCTCTATGTCTATCCCTGTTTCTTTTTTTGATTTTCATTGTTTATTTTCTTTCCTTGTCTATCCTTTCCTCTTCCTTCTTTTTTTTTTCTTTTACCCAGATACTTTATCTCCCTTGTTCCATCCTTTCTCCTTTCTTCCTTTTCGATTTTCAATATATATATATATATATATATATATATATATATATATATATATATATATATATATATATATATATATATATATATATATATATATATATATATATATATATATATATATATATATATTTTTTTTTTTTTTTATTTTCCTTTATCCTTCCTTCTTTCCTTCCTATTTTTTACTCTTGGTTTTCGGTTACCACGTTATTTTTACCTCCCTTTTTTTCAGGCTCTCTTTCTCTTTTCTTCCTTTCGATTTTGAAGCTTAATTAATTTTCATTATCTATCCTCCTTCTTTCCTTCTCTCGATTTTCGTTTGTTCTGTTCTTTTATCTCTTCTGTTTGTTCCTTCTCCCTTCTTTATCTTGATTTATCTTCTTCCTCTATCCTTCTTTCTCCTTCCTTTGTGTAGATTTTCGTTTATTTATTATTTAATCTTCCTTCACCATCTTTCTTCCTTCTTTTCTCTACGTTTTCCATTTATTCCATTACATTATCTTTCTTTGTCTCTCCTCCCTTCCTTCTTTCCTCTCTAGATTTCTTTCCTCTTTCAAGTTTCTCTTTCCTCAATCTTGGACTGTTACCTCCTCTTCTCTGCCTTTCCCTCAAATCTCTCTCTCTTCCCAGTTCTACATTTCAATCTGTTCATTTCCTGTTAGCACCTGGGACCTCTCTCTCTCTCTCTCTCTCTCTCTCTCTCTCTCTCTCTCTCTCTCTCTCTCTCTCTCTCTCTCTCTCTCTCTCTCTCTCTCTCTCTCTCTCTCTTCCTATTTTGTGTCTATTACGTTTCTTCCTCCTCCTTTATCCACCGTCTCACTTCCATCGTCGCTCATTTTACTTTTCTTTATTTTTCTTTTCTTTTTCTTCTTTTTTTTTCACGTTTCTCTTTCCTCCATTGTCTGTGTCTATTTCTAGCCCTTCATTCTTGTCTTCTATCCTTCTTTTTGTTTTTCTTCTTTTCCCTCTTTCATATTTGTCTTTTCTATAATTTCCATATTCCAATTTTACCTTCCTTTCTTTCCTTTTTATTCATCTTTTATATCTGCTTTTTTTTTTTATCGTATTCTTCCTTCTCACTTTTCCTTTCACTTACTGCTCTTCTTTGTCCCTTCCACCTCTTACAACTTTCTGTCCTTCCTTTCCTCCTCCTCCTCCTCCTCCTCCTTCTCCTCCTCATCCTCCTCCTCCTCCTCCTCCTCCCACTTTCTAGAACCCTCCACTTCTCCACTCCCGCCTCCCTTTCAACTCTTCCTCCTCCATTTGTCCCTCCCTTTCTCTTCACTTCTTTGAGTTTTGTCGGGTAGTGGACGTGTTGGTGTATTTATTGTCGTTTTTGATATGTTAAGTGATCCCTGAGTGACTCTTTTTTCCTTGTGGTGCGTGGAAGAACACAACACTTCTCATTTTTTCTCTTTTTCTTTTTTTTTTCCTCCGTTACCAGGGAGTTGCTGGGTTACATTTCCTGACAATATTTTTTGCTCTCATGCTTACTTACTTGTCTTGTCTCTTGTCTGCCGTTTGGTGTTCAGTGTTTTCTCTCATCCAGCATCTCCTTTAATTTAGTCTGTACTAAGCAAAACACTTCTTTTTACAAGTTTTATATGCTTTTTTTTTTTTTTTTGACCTATTCATGTCTCTGATCAAAAAATACAGAGAGCAAAATGAAAACAACAAAATATCCTTCATTCTCGCTTTCATGAACTTTGAGAAGAAAAGGAACGTAAGTTTTTTTTTTCTTGTTTTACGTAGGAGGGACACTGGCCAAGGGCAACAAAAAAAAAAAATAAAATAAAATAAAAAAATAAAAGCCAACTGAGATGCCATTCCCAGAAAAGTGTCCAAAGCAGTAGTCAAAAACTGAAGGATAAGTGTCTTGAAACCTCCCTCTTGAAGGAATTCGAGTCAGAGGAAGGTGGAAATACAGAAGCAGGCAGGGAGTTCCAGAGTTTACCAGAGAAAGGGATGAATGACTGAGAATACTGGATAACTCCTGCATTAGAGAGGCAGACAGAATAGGTTGGTCAGTTTAGTTAACTCCTTAGGTGTCTTGATGTTCCTCTGTTATATATAAGACGCAGAAAGATGAAAAAGCATAATTAGGAATATATTTATTAACCTGGAAATTTGAAATGTTATCTTTGTTCACCTGAAAAGTATCTTGTGATTGGTTCATATTGTTCACCTGAGTGGTTTAGAAATTCTGCCTGTCTCCAGTTTATTAGTTACGATGTTCCTCGTGGTTCAACTTGTTCACCTGGGAAATTGAAATGCCATCTTTGTTCACCTGAGAAAATAGCTGATAGCTTTTTCACATTGCTCACCTAAGCAATATGGAACTTTTGTTTTTCTCCAGTTCATTAATCGTTTTGTTTCTCGTGTTTATCTGAAAAAAAATAATTGATTACTTAAATATCTAGAAAGTTGAAATACCACCTTTGTTCACGAGAAAAGCGCTCTATTTAAATTGGTCACCTAAGTAATATAGGAGTTGTCTTTCTTCAGTTCACAAGTCACCTTGTCTCTCGTGTCTGAGAACTGATTGAACAACCTGGAAAGTTGAAATGCCACCTTCCTTAACCAGAGGAAAATGCCCCGATCACATTGCACACCTGAGTGGCATGGAACTGCTGCCTTTCTCAACATTATTAGTTCTGTTGATTCGCGAGTTTACCTGCAAAGCTGAAATGGCGTCTTTGCTCACCTGATAACTCACAGGAGCTCTTACTTCCCTCCCTTTAGCAGTCCAGGTGGTTCTCGTGTTTACCTGAGCGGGAAGCGTGTTAATTAAGCATGAGTGAAGCGTTCATCCCCCGCGGCGCTAATAATATACGAGTGCTCCCTCCCTTTGCCTCTGTGCTGAGTCCTTGGGGGAGCGTAATGGCTGGCGCGGCGCCCCTCATGACGCTCCGCCGCCCCCTCAGATCCCTGACGGAAAATGTGATAATCTGGGGGAAAAAAATGTCTTGGTTGTAAGAGATTGTGGGAAGTTTTACTTTTTTTTTTTCCTGTAATTGTTGAATGGATGTTTCCGCAGCGGCCTATTTGTGTATATTGTATGGTTTAATTAATTTATTTGTTTTTAATGCCATAAAAAAGACTGTTATTAATCACAGCAATGCAGGAGGCATTTATTTTTTTCTTCATTCGTTAATCGCCGTATGTGTTATTTCCGTAGTGGATTTCCTTTTTTTCTTCTTTTCTTTTTCTTTTTTTTTTTTGTAATGCATGGGAAAGAATCTTAGCTGTAACAGTAGTGCAGCAAACATTTATTTATTTATTTTTTTCCTGTCCTATCTGTTATTTCCGTAATGGGTTTCTGTTTTATTTCTTATTTTATTTATTTATTTTTTCAATGCAGGGTAAATTTCATAGTTGTAACAATAGTGTAGGAAACATTTTTTTTTCTATTTTTTAATCGCCATACGTCATTCCCGCAGCGAGTTTTCTTATTTTTTTTCTTTGGTAATCCAGCGAAATGAATCTTAGTAATCTCAGTAATGCAAGAAACAATGAATTCTTCCTCTCTTTAATCGCTCTACCTTTTATTATTTTCCACAGTGACTTTCTCTTGTATAAATTCAAAGTTGGTTCCTCGGTTTAAGTCTTCATTCTCTCTCTCTCTCTCTCTCTCTCTCTCTCTCTCTGCAGGCCTTAGTATAAGCGAGATACCTGGACCGCGGTAGCTCAGTCGGTAGCGTGTCTGACTACAATGTAGGAAGTATCGGGTTCGAATCCTGGTGACAGCTGGATTTTTTTGAGACGATTGCTCGCTCCTAGGTTTACAAAGCCTTGAAGAGGTGCCGGTCAACTGTGATTGGTAACGTAAAGACGGTGGAAAAAGGAACTGTCCATCCTACTCTGTATGCCGAGGTCCAGGAAGGGTGACGCAACGAGTACCAGTCCTGGGCCAACACTCGGAATACGACACACCTTCACTTTTTTTTATATTTTTTATAGGATACTTTTTTTTTTTTCTCAACATCAATAGTTCCCACAGTAGCTTTGTGCGAAATATTTTGCCAATTTTGCAGGATTTTTATTTTGTCTCCATCACGCGCTGGTAAAGTAACCTTAAAAACACAAATCTTTCTTTTTCTTTTTTCTTTCATATTTATTTTTCTTTCTTTGTTTCTTTTTTATTTTTTCGTATTCGTTTTGTTCTTTTCCTTTCTGTACCTTTCTTGTTTTTTCCTTGCTCTTTCATTATTTTCTTTTTTCCTTTATTTTTCCTTCTTTTCAGCATTGTCGTCCTGCACTATTACATGTTTTTCCTGTAAGCTTGATTGTTTGGTATTTAATTTCTTCCCCTGTCGCGTGCAAGGTATTAGTGCGTCATCATGAGTCCTGGCAGCAGTGAGCCCCGCCTTCCATCACAGCTAATATCTCCCAAGTTACACCGTCAACATCAAAACTTTCTTATTTTCCCGTCTGGTATTAAAAACCTACAATGGAGAGACTCACAGTAAAGTGTTTTTTTTTTCTTATTTTTTTCTGCAGTTTTCTTTATTTTTTTCTTAATTTTTTTTTCTTTATTTTTGAGTTTTGTCTTTTTAATGTCTATGTAACTGCCTGCTCCCTTGCCTGTCTGTCTATCTGTCTGCCTGTCTGTCTGTCTGTCTGTCTGTCTGTTTGCCTTTTTTTTTTTTTTTTGCTAGTCTTGCTTGTGTGTACGTTTGTCTGTCTGTAGAAATGTATGTACGAATGTTTTTTTTCACTTTACTTTTTTTTATTTCATAATTTCTTTCGTTTTCTCTTCCTTTCCCTTTCCTGTTTTCTTTTTGTCGTGGGTTCTTTTTCGTTTTCCTTCTCTCTTTCTTTCTTTTATTTTTTTCCTTCTTTCGTTGCTTTTTACTTATTTCTTCACCTCCCTCCCTCCTTCCTAAGGCTGTACACACACACACACACACACACACACACACACACACAAATAATAGTAATAATAATAATAAATAAATAAATAGATAGATAAAAAAAAAAGGACAACAGACTCACCTCCCCCGCAATCGAATCCTAACCTTTCCTAATGACACCCAGAGCAAGATAAGCACAAGGCAATTGGAATGATGGAGGCGAACGTACGTCTGGATATTAGAACGTAAAGCTTTACATTAACTTTGACTCATCCTCTCTCTCTCTCTCTCTCTCTCTCTCTCTCTCTCTCTCTCTCTCTCTCTCTCTCTCTCTCTCTCTCTCTCTCTCTCTCTCTCTCTCTCTCTCTCTCTCTCTCTCTCTCTCTCTCTCTCTCTCTCTCTCTCTCTCTCTCTCTCTCTCTCTCTCTCTCTCTCTCTCTCTCTCTCTCTCTCTCTCTCTCTCTCTCTCTCTCTCTCTCTCTCTCTCTCTCTCTCTCTCTCTCTCTCTCTCAGTGATGTGCGTTAAGTGTCAGATGAAGAATGTATTAATTGTTGGTCCAGTGTAAGGCGTGTTAGAGTGTATTCTCACTCTTACTCTCGTGTTGTGTGTGTTTTTGATTAATGGAATAAGGACTGGGTTTATTTGAATTGATGTGTGTGTGTGTGTGTGTGTGTGTGTGTGTGTGTGTGTGTGTGTGTGTGTGTTTGTGTGTGTGTGTGTGTGTTTCGAGGTAATAGGAAGTAATTTTCATCATCATTGCTGTCGTGTTCATTATCATTCTTTTTTAAATGTTTGTTGACAGTTTTTGGCATAATCCAAATCCATCATCTTCAATCCCCATCAGTATTGGCAACTACTTGGTGCTGTTCCATCCTCACTTCTCGGTTTTTGCAAACCCTTGACATAAAGCAACTGTTTCATTCTTATATTGATTTTTCTTCGATCAATGTTCATGAAATTCCCTGCCGTTTTTTCACCACGTTTCTGGAATACTTTCACACAGGGAGAAAGTGAAGTTTGTCACACTGTTTGACTCATTATTGAGGTGCAGGATTAATAGATAAATCAGAAAAAGTTATTAACATTGTTCATGATATAGAAAATCAATGTCTTTCATCCCCTTGAAAGTCACGTGGAAATGAAAGCATCTGTTATTCGAAATATGAAAGGAACCTGAAATGTAAATCAACTTTGACTTAGAATATATAAAAAAAAGAAAAAAAAATAATATAGAAAAAATATCTTCTTTTCTTGCAACCCACGAATGAAAATGAATGAATGAAAATACCCATTATTACATGAAAATACCCATTATTACATGAAAATACCCATTATTACTCTTATGGAAATGGTATAGGATATGAGTTTTCCCTTTTTCCTTCTGTTTTTTTTTTTCCCTCTCTCACAGCATTTCCAAGGTGCCAGAATAAAAATACCTTACTTGGCTTAGCACAAAAATAGCCTCTAAAAAGTTATAGGTATTAAAGAAGAAAATTTGTCTAACAGTGAAAGGGTTAAAATGCTTTTTTCTTTTTTTTTTTTTTTTTATGTCTGCAATCTGTCATGTTTCTGTATCTTATTTTATTTACTTTATCTATTTTTTTCTTCTTTTCTCTTGCTCTGTCTTGAGGTGCGATTTTGCCTGTGTCCTGATGTTCTCTTGTACATTTTGTCATTGGATGCGCGGCGGAGACTTTCACAATTCGAATGACGTCAATTAATTGATTTTTTTTTATCATTGTGCAATGAATGTTGTTATATTTTGCTTTGTGTTGATTTTTTTTTTTTTTGTATTTCTTGTTATCTTTATTTTTCCTTTATTTGTCCTCGTTTGTTGTGTCTGTAATGAGACTGAAACGCTTGGTGGCAACTCCAAGCTTTATTCAACAAAATACCAGGCTCTCATATCTGTAACAGATACAGACAAAAATAACTACCGACAATTACACAACACATTAACACATTCTGTCTCTTTCCATTCTCCTCCTCCCGTTTTCTTTTAAAGTACGACATAGAAGGAAGCCTTTATTTATTATTTTATTTTTATTTGCCTCTTTATTTTCTTTCATTGTTTTATTTGTTTTTTATTGTATTTATTTATCTATTTATTTATGCTTTTGAACGATTTTTTTAATGTTTTTTTGTTACCCAAAGCTTGACATTTTTACCATCCTTCATCACACACAAACACACACACACACACACACACACACACACACACACACACACACACACACACACACAAACTCTGCAAAATAAAGATAAACTCGTAACGGATACACTGAACACAACACCTCTCTCTCTCTCTCTCTCTCTCTCTCTCTCTCTCTCTCTCTCTCTCTCTCTCTCTCTCTCTCTCTCTCTCTCTCTCTCTCTCTCTCTCACTGTTTATCAGTCGTCTTAACCGAACAAGCAAACCAGCTCATGACTCACTGTGTGTGTGTGTGTGTGTGTGTGTGTGTGTGTGTGTGTGTGTGTGTGTGTGTGTGTGTGTGTGTCAAGTGATTCGTTTTGTTGGCCAAAGGGAGAGTCGAGGAGAGGAACAAACGGGTCGCCTCCATTTTTTGTCATCGGAGTAAATATTTGGGGGAGGAGGAAGAGGAGGAGGAGGAGGAGGAAGATAAAGAACTGTTTTTGAAGGAGGTGGAATATATCTAAGGCTGGAAATTGTAGGAGGAGAAGGAAGATGAAGAACTGCTTTTGAAGGAGGAGGAATATATCTAAGGCTGGAAACTGTAGGAGGGGGAGGAAGAGGAGGAGGAGGAGGAAGTTGTGTTTTTTGAAGGAAAGTGTGAAAGAGAAGACCCAGAGATGGAGAGCATAAGGAAGGGAAGTTAAAAATGATGATTAAGAGTGACGAAGAACAGGAACAAGAAAAGAAGAACCGTTTGGTGAGAAGAGTAAAAAAAAAAACAATCTTAAGTGGAAAATGTAAGAAAGAGAAGTGAAGAAGATAAGTAAAAGAAAAAAAAGAGGAGGAAAAGAAGGAGTAGGGAAAAAATTACAAATACGAAGAGAAATAGAGATTGAGAGGAAAGGAGGAAGAGGGATGTTGATGGAGGAGGAGAAGGGGAGGGGAAGGATTCCAAGGGTAGAGACTAGAAGGAAAGGTGGAAATTAAGGAGATGCGGGAGAGAATTCTATTGGAGGAAAGTGAGGTGATGACCAAAGGAGGAAAAGGAGGAGGAGGAGGAGGAGGAGGAGGAGAAGGAGGGAAAGAAAATCGACATGAAGGAAAAAAAAAGGAAGAATGAGGATGATCTGAGTAGGAGGACGAAAGAGAGAAATAAAAGAGAAGGAGGAGGAGGAGGGGAAGGAGGAAGAAGAAGAAAAGAAGGAGAAGCATAAAAAAAGCAGCTCATGGATAAGAAAAGAAAACAAGATGTGAAGAGGGAATGAAAGAAAAAAAAGACAATAGAGAAGAGAAGAAGAAATATTATGGTGAGAAACATAAAAAACAGTACATGTAAACAAGAGAAGAAAATTGAGAATTATTTTGAGTGAAAAGGATGTGAAGAGGAGAGAAAAATGTAGGGAAGAGAAGGAAGAAAAAACGGAGGAGGAGGAGGAGGAAGAAGAGGAGGAGGAGGAAGAAGATAAAGGAGAAACGAAGAAACACACGTATATAGAAAAAAAAAAGATAAGAAAGACAGAATATTTAAAGACGAGATGAAGAAGAGATGGTAGAAAAGAAGAGGAGGAAGAGGAATGGGAGGCGAAAAGAGAGTGGGGTGGAGGGGAAGGAGGCAGGTGAGGAAACGGAAAGTGCTAATATTGCTTTTTTCCTTCCCATGCTCTTGTAGACTTCAGGTGGGGAGGAGGAGGAGCGGGGCGAGGCGGGCCGGGGCGGGGCGGGGTGAGAGGTGAGAGACGCGGAAAATAAAGGCAAATGGGGGAAGAGAGATATAAACTTGGGTGCATTTTGCGAACACTGGACTAGAGAGAGAGAGAGAGAGAGAGAGAGAGAGAGAGAGAGAGAGAGAGAGAGAGAGAGAGAGAGAGAGAGAGAGAGAGAGAGAGAGAAACCCACTGAGGCGCCATTCCCTGAATTTAGCAGTCAAAAAAAGGCTTATCCAAAAGAGGGTGAAGTGTAATGAGTAAATGTGAATAATTATGAGTGGATGAATAACTGAACGTATCACTGAGTGCCAGTGAATATGAAGCGAGGATATCTGAGAAAAAAAACCATGGTGATTTTGATGTATCTTTTGAAAACCGATTGGACACGGACAGGACACTGACAGGCTGGAAATGTGTGTGAATTACTGGAATTGTGTGGTGGTGGATCGTGTAAGCTTACTGCGGGTAAAAAAAAAAAAAAAAAGAGGAGCCGTTTATTGCGGTGACTGAGAGAGTGGAGTGTTGCGTGGGTGAGCAATGAATGTAGAAGTGAATGTTGAGGTGAGTGAGTGAAGTGAAAGGTGATCTCTCTCTGCACTCGAGGGTTTCAATATTAATCTGGATTTAGTTGAGTGAGTTGCCGCTCGTTGTCAAAGTTATAGGGACATGGAATTGGGTGTGTTTTTGTTAATGAAAGGAATGTATTACTATTTTTCACGTAAGAGGAACACTGGCGTAGGGCAACAAGAGGAAGGAAAAATGGAATCACTCTTGAACTATGTATATTTAAAATGCATTACGGTTTTCAAGGTATGAATATTAAGATATGTATATTTTAATGCATTACTATTTTAAAATGTGCATTGAAAGCTTCTCTTCATTGTAAGGAGAAGAAAGTGAAGGATTAACTGCCATTTTGTTGATTTGAAGGTTATTCTACAAAATTTATTATATATGGAAAAAAAATACATATAAGTGTTGCGTCTGGAAGAGAAGTACTGGTGATGACAAATATACTGGCTCAAATTAAGTGGTCGTGCAGTAATGAAAAAATGGAGGATTTTTTCTTTTGTTCTTTTATCCTCCTCTTATCTTCCTTGCTTCCTTTCAGTGTATTTTCTTCATATTGACAAATATTTTTTGTTCTAATACAGAGTTCAATTATCCACTTTTTTTTGTGTGTGGTATTTCCAGTCTTCGTAATTGTTTTCTTTGTCCTCCTCGTCCCAACCTCTTAACAGTGACCAAAATATCTCCTGCTGTTTGGTTTTCCTTTCTATTCCTCCTCCTCCTCTTCCTCCTCCTCCTCCTCCTCTTGGTCTGAGTCCGTTCCCTGGTGCTGCACACATATCACAGACATGGCAGTGGTGATGCTTCTGGCGGTGGTGGTGATGGCAATGGCGCCAGTCTGCAGGTGATGGTTATGGTGGCGGCGGTGGTGGTGGTGGTGGCGGTGGCGGTGGCGGTGATGATGGTGGTTAATAAATTCGCTTGGTAATGAAGGGAGTTTGTAATGGTGAAGTTGGCAGTGATAGTTACCGGAAACGTACGTGTGTGTGTGTGTGTGTGTGTGTGTGTGTGTGTGTGTGTGTGTGTGTAGACTCTTCATACATAACGTGAAATAAATAAATAAAGAAAACAAAAGCAGACGTAACTATTTGACTTACCTTTAATTTCCCAACCCACGTGACTCATTGTTTTGTCCAAGCTTCTACCACCACCTCTTCATACCTTCCATATTTACCATTTACCTGCCCATCCCAAATGACTCGTTCCTGCATGTACGTGATGCAACAGAGGGCGGGAGTAGCCACAGGGCGCAGCGTATCTAAGAGCAGAGGAGGGGAGAGGAAGGGGAGGAGTTGATAGGAGGATAGAAGAGAGGAGCGGAGTGGCAATTTCACGCTCAAGTCAGGGAGAGAGAGAGAGAGAGAGAGAGAGAGAGAGAGAGAGAGAGAGAGAGAGAGAGAGAGAGAGAGAGAGAGAGAGAGAGAGAGAGAGAGAGAGAGAGAGAGAGAGAGAGAGAGAGAGAGAGAGAGAGAGAGAGAGAGAGAGAGAGAGAGAGAGAGAGACTTAAGCTGACATAAAGGAAATAAAGTGTGAAAAATAAAGGAGGAAATGGATATGAAAGATGATTACGAAGAAAAAGAGAGAAGAGGAAGTTTATGTAAAAGTGACACACACACAGAGAGAGAGAGAGAGAGAGAGAGAGAGAGAGAGAGAGAGAGAGAGAGAGAGAGAGAGAGAGAGAGAGAGAGAGAGAGAGAGAGAGAGGTACAAGAGAGAAACAAAAGCCAAGTATTAGCTTGTATCGCGGTAGAGGAGCAGGTGTTGTGTCATCGGTGCTTCCCTCACGCAAACAACAACACACAGCGACAGAATTTTGACTGAAGAAACACAGAGAAAGAGATAACGTGTGTGTGTGTGTGTGTGTGTTGCTCTTCTTGTTTCTCTTGTCTCTTGTCAGAAAGTGAAAAAAAATATCTGGAAAAGAAGGAAAGTATTTCACTCCTATTACACAAACACTTCCTCTCTCTCTCTCTCTCTCTCTCTCTCTCTCTCTCTCTCTCTCTCTCTCTCTCTCTCTCTCTCTCTCTCTCTCTCTCTCTCTCTCTCTTTACTTTATTAATTTATCTCTATGTCTATCCCTGTTTCTCTCTCTCTCTCTCTCTCTCTCTCTCTCTCTCTCTCTCTCTCTCTCTCTCTCTCTCTCTCTCTCTTTACTTTATTAATTTATCTCTATGTCTATCTCTGTTTCTTCTTTTGATTTTCATTGTTTATTTTCTTTCCTTGTCTATCCTTCCCTCTTCCTTCTTTTTTTTTTCTTTTACCCAGATACTTTATCTCCCTTGTTCCATCCTTTCTCCTTTCTTCCTTTTCGATTTTCAATATATATATATTTTTTTTTATTTTCCTTTATCCTTCCTTCTTTCCTTCCTATTTTTTACTCTTGGTTTTCGGTTACCACGTTATTTTTACCTCCCTTTTTTTCTGGCTCTCTTTCTCTCTTCTTCTTTTCGATTTTGAAGCTTATTTAATTTTCATTATCTGTCCTCCTTCCTTCCTTCTCTCGATTTTCGTTTGTTCTGTTCTTTTATCTCTTCTGTTTGTTCCTTCTCCCTTCTTTATCTTGATTTATCTTCTTCCTCTATCCTTCTTTTTCCTTCCTTTGTGTAGAATTTCGTTTATTTATTATTTAATCTTCATTCTCCATCTTTCTTCCTTCTTTTCTCTACGTTTTCCATTTATTCCATTACATTATCTTCCTTTTGTCTCTCCTGCCTTCCCTCTTCCCTTTCTAGATTTTCTTTCCTCTTTCACTTTTCTCTTTCCTCCATCTTGGACTGTTACCTCTTTTTCTCTGCCTTTCCCTCTAATTTCTCTCTCTTCCCAGTTCTACATTTCATTCTGTTCATTTCCTGTTAGCACCTGGGACACTCTTCTCTCTCTCTCTCTCTCTCTCTCTCTCTCTCTCTCTCTCTCTCTCTCTCTCTCTCTCTCTCTCTCTCTCTCTCTCTCTCTCTCTCTCTCTCTCTCTCTCTCTCTCTCTCTCTCTCTCTCTCTCTCTCTCTCTCTCTCTCTCTCTCTCTCTCTCTCTCTCTCTCTCTCTCTCTCTCTCTCTCTCTCTCTCTCTCTCTCTCTCTCTCTCTCTCTCTCTCTCTCTCTCTCTCTCTCTCTCTCTCTCTCTCTCTCTCTCTCTTCATATTTTGTGTCTATTATGTTTCTTCCTCCTCCTCCATCCACCGTCTCACTTCCATCGTCGCTCATTTTTCTTTTCTTTATTTTTCTTTTCTTTTTCTTCTTTTTTTCACGTTTTTCTCTCCTCCATTCACTGTGTTTATTTCTAGCCCTTCATTCTTGTCTTCTATCCTTCTTTTTGTTTTACTTCTTTTCCCTCTTTCATATTTGTCTTTTCTATAATTTCCATATTCCAATTTTACCTTCCTTTCTTTCCTTTTTATTCATCTTTTGTATCTTTTTTTTTTATCGTATTCTTCCTCCTCACTTTTCCTTTCACTTACTGCTCTTCTTTGTCCCTTCCACCTCTTACAACTTTCTGTCCTTCCTCCTCCTCCTCCTCCTCCTCCTCCTCCTCCCACTTTCTAGAACCCTCCACTTCTCCACTCCCGCCTCCCTTTCAACTCTTTCTCCTCCATTTGTCCCTCCCTTTCTCTTCACTTCTTTGAGTTTTGACGGGTAGTGGACGTGTTGGTGTTGCTATTGTCGTTTTTGATATGTTAAGTGATCCCTGAGTGACTCTTTTTTCCTTGTGGTGCGTGGAAGAACACAACACTTCTCATTTTTTTTCTTTTTTTTTTTTTTTTTTTTTTTCCTCCGTTACCAGGGAGTTGCTGGGTTACATTTCCTGACAATATTTTTTGCTCTCATGCTTACTTACTTGTCTTGTCTCTTGTCTGCCGTTTGGTGTTCAGTGTTTTCTCTCATCCAGCATCTCCTTTAATTTAGTCTGTACTAAGCAAAACACTTCATTTTACAAGTTTTATATGTTTTTTTTTTTTTTTTTTTTTTTTACCTCTTCATGTCTGATAAAAAAAATACAGAAAGCAAAATGAAATCAACAAAATATCCTTCATTCTCGCTTTCATGAACTTTGAGAAGAAAAGGAACGTAAGTTTTTTTTTTCTTGTTTTACGTAGGAGGGACAATGGCCAAGGCCAACAAAAAAAAAAAATAAATAAATAGATAAATAAAAAATAAAAGCCAACTGAGATGCCATTCCCAGAAAAGTGTCCAAAGCAGTAGTCAAAAACTGAAGGATAAGTGTCTTGAAACCTCCCTCTTGAAGGAATTCGAGTCAGAGGAAGGTGGAAATACAGAAGCAGGCAGGGAGTTACAGAGTTTACCAGAGAAAGGGATGAATGACTGAGAATACTGGTTAACTCCTGCATTAGAGAGGCGGACAGAATAGGTTGGTCAGTTTAGTTAACTCCTTAGGTGTCTTGATGTTCCTCTGTTATATATAAGACGCAGAAAGATGAAAAAGCATAATTAAGAATATATTTATTAACCTGGAAAGTTGAAATGTCATCTTTGTTCACCTGAAAAGTATCTTGTGATTGGTTCATATTGTTCACCTGAGTGGTTTAGAAATTCTGCCTGTTTCCAGTTTATTAGTTACGATGTTCCTCGTGGTTCAACTTGTTCACCTGGGAAATTGAAATGCCATCTTTGTTCACCTGAGAAAATAGCTGGTAGCTTTTTCACATTGCTCACCTTACCAATATGGAACTTTTGTTTTTCTCCAGTTCATTAATCGTTTTTTTTTTTCTTGTGATTATCTGAAAAAAAAAAATTGATTACTTAATTATCTAGAAAGTTGAAATACCACCTTTGTTCACGAGAAAAGCGCTTTATTTAAATTGGTCACCTAAGTAATATAGGAGTTGTCTTTCTTCAGTTCACAAGTCACCTTGTCTCTCGTGTCTGAGAACTGAATGAACAACCTGGAAAGTTGAAATGCCACCTTCTTTAACCAGAGGAAAATGCCCCGATCACATTGCACACCTGAGTGGCATGGAACTGCTGCCTTTCTCAACATTATTAGTTCTGCTGATTCGCGAGTTTACCTACAAAGCTGAAATGGCGTCTTTGCTCACCTTATAACTCACAGGAGCTCTTACTTCCCTTCTTTTAGCAGTCCAGGTGGTTCTCGTCTTCACCTGAGCGGGAAGCGTGTTAATTAAGCATGAGTGAAGCGTTCATCCCCCGCGGCGCTAATAATATACGAGTGCTCCCTCCCCTTGCCTCTGTGCTGAGTCCTTGGGGGAGCGTAATGGCTGGCGCGGCGCCCCTCATGACGCTCCGCCGCCCCCTCAGATCCCTGACGGAAAATGTGATAATCTGGGGGGAAAAAAAAAGTCTTGGTTGTAAGAGATTGTGAGAACTTTTACTTTTTTTTTTTCCTGTAATTGTTGAATGGATGTTTCCGCAGCGGCCTATTTGTGTATATTGTATGGTTTGATTAATTTATTTGTTTTTAATGCCATAAAAAAGACTGTTATTAATCACAGCAATGCAGGAGGCATTTATTTTTTTCTTCATTCGTTAATCGCCGTATGTCTTATTTCCGTAGTGGATTTTCTTTTCCTTTTTTTTTTTTTTTGTAATGCATGGGAAAGAATCTTAGCTGTAATAGTAGTGCAGCAAACATTTATTTATTTATTTTTTTCCTGTCCTATCTGTTATTTCAGCAATGGGTTTCTGTTTTATTTCTTATTTATTTATTTATTTTTTTTCAATGCAGGGTAAATTTCATAGTTGTAACAATAGTGTAGGAAACATTTTTTTTTTCCATTTTTTAATCGCCATACGTCATTCCCGCAGCGAGTTTTCTTATTTTTTTTCTTTGGTAATCCAGCGAAATGAATCTTAGTAATCTCAGTAATGCAAGAAACAATGAATTCTTCCTCTCTTTAATCGCTCTACCTTTTATTATTTTCCACAGTGACTTTCTCTTGTATAAATTCAAAGTTGCTTCCTCTGTTTAAGTCTTCATTCTCTCTCTCTCTCTCTCTCTCTCTCTCTCTCTGCAGGCCTTAGTATAAGCGAGATACGTGGACCGCGGTAGCTCAGTCGGTAGCGTGTCTGACTACAATGTAGGAAGTATCGGGTTCGAATCCTTGTGACAGCTGAAAGTTTTTTGAGACGATTGCTCGCTCCTAGGTTTACAAAGCCTTAAAGAGGTGCCGGTCAACTGTGATTGGTAACGTAAAGACTGTGGAAAAAAAGAACTGTCCATCCTACTCTATATGCCGAGGCCCAGGAAGGGTGACGCAACGAGTACCAGTCCTGGGCCAACACTCGGAATACGCCACACCTTCAGTTTTTTTTTTTATTTTTATGGGAAACTATATTTTTTGTTTGTTTCTCAACATCAATAGTTCCCACAGTAGCTTTGTGCTAAATATTTTGCCAATTTTGCAGGATTTTTATTTTGTCTCCATCACGCGCTGGTAAAGTAACCTTAAAAACATAAAATCTTTCTTTTTTCTTTTTCTTTCATATTTCTTTTCTTTCTTTGTTTCTTTTTTTTATTTTTTCGTATTCGTTTTGTTCTTTTCCTTTCTGTACCTTTCTTGTTTTTTCCTTGCTCTATCTTTCATTATTTTCTTTTTTCCTTTATTTTCCTTCTTTTCAGCATTGTTTTCCTGCACTATTACATGTTTTTCCTGTAAGCTTGATTGTTTGGTATTTAATTTCTTCCCCTGTCGCCTGCAAGGTATTAGTGCGTCATCATGAGTCCTGGCAGCAGTGAGCCCCGCCTTCCATCACAGCTAATATCTCCCAAGTTACACCGTCAACATCAAAACTTTCTTATTTTCCCGTCTGGTATTAAAAACCTACAATGGAGAGACTCACAGTAAAGTGTGTGTGTTTTTTTTTTTTTTTTCTGCAGTTTTCTTCATTTTTTCTTAATTTTTTTTTTCTTTATTTTTGAGTTTTGTCTTTTTAATGTCTATGTAACTGCCTGCTCCCTTGCCTGTCTGTCTATCTGTCTGCCTGTCTGTCTGTCTGTCTGTCTGTTTGCCTTTTTTTTTTTTTTTTTGCTAGTCTTGCTTGTGTGTACGTTTGTCTGTCTGTAGAAATGTATGTACGTATGTTTTTTTCACTTTACTTTTTTTTATTTCATAATTTTTTTCGTTTTCTCTTCCTTTCCCTCTCCTGTTTTCTTTTTGTCGTGGGTTCTTTTTCGTTTTCCTTCTCTCTTTTTTTCTTTTATTTTTTTTTCCTTCTTTCGTTGTTTTTTACTTATTTCTTCACCTCCCTCCCTTCCTCCTAAGGCTGTACACACACACACACACACACACACACACACACCACACAAATAATAGTAATAATAATAATAAATAAATAAATAGATAAATAAAAAAAAAAAGGACAACCGACTCACCTCCCCCGCTATCGAATCCCAACCTTTCCTAATGACACCCAGAGCAAGATAAGCACAAGGCAATTGGAATGATGGAGGCGAACGTACGTCTGGATATTAGAACGTAAAGCTTTACATTAACTTTGACTCATCCTCTCTCTCTCTCTCTCTCTCTCTCTCTCTCTCTCTCTCTCTCTCTCTCTCTCTCTCTCTCTCTCTCTCTCTCTCTCTCTCTCTCAGTGATGTGCGTTAAGTGTCAGATGAAGAGTGTATTAATTGTTGGTCCAGTGTAAGGCGTGTTAGAGTGTATTCTCACTCTTACTCTCGTGTTGTGTGTGTTTTTGATTGATGGAATAAGGACTGGGTTTATTTGAATTGATGTGTGTGTGTGTGTGTGTGTGTGTGTGTGTGTGTGTGTGTGTGTGTGTGTGTGTGTGTGTTTAGAGGTAATAGGAAGTAATTTTCATCATCATTGCTGTCGTGTTCATTATCATTCTTTTTTAAATGTTTGTTGACATAGTTTTTGGCATAATCCAAATCCATCATCTTCAATCCCCATCAGTATTGACAACTACTTGGTGCTGTTCCATCCTCACTTCTCGGTCTTTGCAAACCCTTGACATAAAGCAACTGTTTCATTCATAATTGATTTTCTTCGATCAATGTTCATGAAATTCCCTGCCGTTTTTTCATCACGTTTCTCGAATACTTTCACACAGGGAGAAAGTGAAGTTTGCCACACTGTTTGACTCATTCCTGAGGTGCAGGATTAATAGATAAATCAGAAAAAGTAATTAACATTGTTCATGATATAGAAAATCAGTGTCTTTCATCCCCTTCAAAGTCACGTGGAAATGAAAGTATCTGTTATTCGAAATATGAAAGGAACCTGAAATGTAAATCAATTTGACTTAAAATAAAAAAAAATAATAATAATATAAAAAAATACTCTTCTCTTAAGAATGAATGAAAAAACCCATTATTAATCTTAAGGAAATGGTATAGGATATGAGTTTTCCCTTTTTCCTTCTGTTTTTTCCCTCTCTCGCAGCACTTCCAAGGTGCCGGAATAAAATTACCTTACTTGGCTTAGCAAAAAAATAGCGTCTGAAAAAGTTATAGGTATTGAAGAAGAAAATTTGTCTAGTAGTGAAAGGATTTAAATGTTTTTTTTTTTTTCATGTCCGCAATCTGTCATGTTTCTGTATCTTATTTTTTTTTTATCTTTTGTTTTCTTCTTTTCTCTTTCTCTGTCTTGAAGTGCGATTTTACCTTTCATTTTACCTTTCACAGTTCGATTGACATTAATTGACTTTTTTTTATATTATTATTGTGTTATGAATGTTGTTATATTTAGTTTTGTGTTGGTATTTTTTTTTAAGATTTTTTTTATTTTCTTATTATTTTCCTTTATTTGTCGTCGTTTGTGTCTGTATTTCCTTTAAATTTCTTTTATTTCAATTACTTTACTCATGCTCGTGATTTTTTTCTTTCTCTTTATTTATTTTCCCTTGTAATGTTGTTTCCATTTGCATACATATCTATTTTCTTTTTCCTTCAATTTCTTTCTTCCAGATATGAATTTTTATAGTTTTTTTCCCTCTCTTTTTAAGTATTATTATTATTATTATTATTATTATTATTATTATTATTAGTAGTAGTAGTAGTAGTAGTAGTAGTAGTAATTTTTTTGATGGTGTTGTCATTGATATACACATTTCTCTCCTTTATTTTCCACAATTTATTTTGTCGTTTTTTTTTCTCAAGTTGATATTTTCTCCTGGAGTTTACTTATTTATTTATTTATTTATTTATTTATTTATTTATTTATTTTAGGGGAGGGTTCAGGTTAATATTTTCAGTTGCAATTTTTCAGTTCCCTGTTCGCCTCGATGGGTTTCTATATATTTTTGACAATTTACTTTCCCTTTTTTGGCTCGGAGTCCATCTTGCCTCGTCCAGGAAGCTTTAAGTACCAAATTTATACCACGAATAAGATTTCCAGAGCCCCCTTCCTTCCTTCCTCTATTCCTTCCTCTATTCCTTCATTATCCTTCCTCCAACTCTTTCTCGCTCTCTCTCTCTCTCTTGGATCAAGGGAGAGATAATTACAGGGCATAACGCGAGTTTCTGCAAATACTGAAAGAAGTGAAAGAACGTGTAATTCTAAGTAGAAAATGTTGTATACACATATGCATTTTAAGAATTTGTTTACCCGTCAGTGGAGTTGAAAATGTACAGGACTCGCGGGTGTGCTCTGTGAAATGACGGACACACGGTTGTATTGTCGCAGCCTCGGAGGTGCCACTTGGTCAAATTACGAGTGGTTAAATCTTGTTTTTTGCAGGCTGTGGAATATTATAGTATCTTATAACAAGACAAACGACATTAAAAAGCTTGTAATTTACCGGTAAGCATTACACGACAACATTATTGCGGTCATTAAAAATACTTCTGTAAAATGCGACTCCGCACTACACGCAGACTCTCTCTCTCTCTCTCTCTCTCTCTCTGTTAGTAAAAATAGCCCCTGCAGTGAAGTAATCAAGATAAGTAATAATAATAAATAATAAATAATAAATTCAGCAAGCTCAGCTAACCAGCAGGGAAGCAGAAGCCAATGTTTATCATCAATTTCCAGATGGATTACTCTTACGATATTAATGAACACAGGAATAGGCCAATGCTCAGCAATGAAATACATCTAGATTTCTGGAAAGCCCCTGACAAGGACCCTCATGCGAGACTCCTAAACAAACTACACACAGCGTAAATACATCATTCATATGCCAGGATCAGGAGGTGGCTGGGAAAAGACAATGGTCTCTACTGAATGGCTGAATCTGGCTGTAGTTATGTCATTTGTCGTGAACCTGAGGATTAACCCGTAGTGGTGAACGTCTGAGGTGCTCATCGGACTGTTTCACAGACTACAGAGCTGATAATTGTTTTTTTTTTCACATCCATGTTATTTATTTGTTTTTTATTTATTTTCTGTATAAAGATTCAGAATCGTCGCTAATCTTTTAGAAGAAGGAAAACACCTTCAGAAATCTTTATACCTTCTGCTATAGCCTGTTAAAAATAGTAAACAAAAGATGCTGAATCGTTCAAGAACCCACTCACTCAATGTATATAGAAATTAAGAATTGCAGCTGATAGATTACTGCTTTACTGACTTAGTGGAAGGAGAGAGGAGCACCAGGCAGTGTGGTCAGTCGTGAAACACCTTTCTAAGATTTCTCATTGATCCGGAAATTGAGAAATAACACTCGACCTTGATATGATAAACTGATACACTTAAAAAAAAAGATAAAAGAAAATCCATTCAACACAGCAGCACGCACTCTGATCCCTGACAATGGCGGGCAGAGTAAAAAGGAGACTGGCCTCATCGTTACCAGCGACGCGAAATGGCCACATGATTGCGCATCTCGTAACCACAAAGGTGACGCGATGCTTGGGTTCACATGGAGGAAATGTGAATCCAATACACGGCCAAACATTTTATCGCTACACAACCTGCAAGAGAGACTCCCCTCAACGCTCGGTGCTCCTGTGATGTCCAGCACTACGGAAAAGATTTGTGATATCTGGAGAGAACACAATTCCGTGCCACAAAACTAATCCCAACAACAAAACTCCATTAAAAGAACCAGAACTGCTCGCCGTGTATTCCTGAGAGGCTGCAGGACTGACTGTTTTGTGATGCCGCGCTTTTTGGCAAGTCTGGACTCGGCGAAGCGGCGATCACTCCAACGTCTTTGAACTTTGGACTGTAATAATGACAAGAAACCAATACTTCGTGAGTAAAGCAGAGACGTGGCTGTGTCTTGTATCCCTTCATAATAACACTAAGGCACAAAGGAAGCTGTATTACGTATCTTTGTGCAGTAAAGGTGACAATGTCTGGAACCAATGTATGGCCCACAAATACACTTGTTCTTGCCACAGGAAATGTCAAATTATTTCCTTCAGATATTGTGTTCTCTTCCCTCCTTCCTTTCTCTCTCTCTCTCTCTCTCTCTCTCTCTCTCTCTCTCTCTCTCTCTCTCTCTCTCTCTCTCTCTCTCTCTCTCTCTCTCTCTCTCTCTCTCTCTTGTCCTCCTCCTGCTTCTCCTGCTTCTCCTCCTCCTCCTGCCCCTCGTCCTCGTCCTCGTGCTGTAGGTGTTCCCAGTCCTGTCATTCCATGTTTTCTCTCTCCGCCTCGTGCTGGTCTCTGTTACATATGTATTTCCTCCCGCGACCTTAAATCGCTCGTGTCTTCGAAGCTGAAGCTGTGGCCGTAATTTAACTTTTAGCCAATTAGTGAGCCTCTTAGTGAGTCAGCAGTTAGTCAGCAGATTAGCGAGTTTGCTCCTTGACTAAGTAATGAATACTTAACGATCATGTTGGCTGTCATGCGTATACTATATGCTGTCAAATTGTTCTTTGTCCATTCACTTACAACTTTTATTCATAAAAAAAGTATATAAAGTATAAAAAAAAATATATATTAATATATTATATACTCGAATTTCAGCAATAGGCAACAAGTAACAAGTAAACATTATTAAACTTTAACATTACAAAATATATTTTAGTAATAAATCCATTTCCTTCCTTGTCACTCACACTTGTAGATTATTATTATTATTTATTTATTGTTTTTTTTTTACCTTCACTTCTTGACCAATACGTTACCTCGGGTTGGGGAAGAGTTCTTCTTATATATTTTCGTAATTATATTAGAAGTTATTACATTCTTAGCGGGTCTGAGATGCAAGTCTATGCTGCAGACATTAAATCAGTCTCATATCTTGCAAATGCATTCTTATCTGCCTTTGCTTCTTGGCCGTTACATGACCTTGTGTTAGGGAAGAGTTCTACTTGTATATTTTCGCAATCATGCTGGAAATCATTACATTGTTACCGAGTCTGAGATGCAAGTCTGTGCTGCGAACATTAAATCAATTTTCTATCTTGTCACTGTCACTTTTACATCAATTGTTATCCACATTCGCCTCTTGACTAACACATCACCTTCTGCTGGTGAAGATTTGTACTTACATTTTAACTTTAAACCAGTCTTCAACTTTGTCACTCACAGTCGTAAAGTCATTCCTGTCCACATTTCCTTTTTGACGAATACATAACCTCGTGTTGGGGAAGAATTTTACTTGTAAATTTTCAGTCATGTGAAAACTCGTTACAATTTTACTGAGTGTAAGCTACAAGTCTGTGCTGCTGGCTGGAGAATGTCGCTTCATTCAGCTGTCCCTTCATTCTCGTCCCCTTCAATCCGGCAAGGCGGACCAGGGCTAGTTGGCACACTTTGTACATTCTCAGTGATGGAACAAAACTACAAAGAATTTTTGTTTGTTTATACTTTTATTGAAAGACAGAAACATTCATCTTACTTTCCATGAAATAAAAAAAAAAATTCTTTCTAATCCAAAGTTCTGCATTACTTAGAAAAAAAATAATAATAAGTGCACCAGCACTTATTATTATTTTTTATTATTAGATTTTTTTATTAGATTTTTTTATTAGATTTTTGTTGCCCTTGGCCAGTGTCCTTCCTACATAAAAAAAAAAAAAATCTGCACATCTTACCGTGTTGTTTTATATTTGACAGTGCCGCCGAAGTCCCGAGCGACTTCGAGACAAGGAAGAGAAGCTCCGCGACTCACTTGAGCCAGTCAGTCAGTGGTCAGTGGCGTCAGCTTTGTTGTGGTGTACGCGTGAGTCTTGTGTTTTCTTGAACGCTTTTTTGGGCTTTAGGTGAACCAAAACTCTCCCAAAGCCTGTCCACAGTGGTCAGCAGGTATGTTAACCTGGTAATGAGTGTATTTGGACATACACTGCTAGTGAAACTGGTGTGTCATGCCTCGCTTGGCTGGTAGGAAGCAAACGGTTGAAGAATCAGTTGCCAGACCATTAATAACTAACATTTTCTTAATTTTGCATATTGACTAGTTTTTGTATTTCATATGACTATCTAGGATGTAAGTGTTTCCAGTGCCATGAATCTAAAGGAATGGTGCTCGAAATGGGAACTTGTAAGGCTGAGGGACACGAAAATAGGCTTGAGTGTTGGCGAGAGTGGGCGGTGCGCCTACTGTTTAGGCGTCTCTGCCCCTCATCAGTCACCGCGCATCCCGCCGCTGTCACAACATTCCTTGGTATATTACACTTGTTTCTGGAATGTTTACCGTAATGTCTGCAATCAGGAATCATCGTGAACATTAACCATTGTTGTCTTTCTGACCACCAGCACATCCTCTGCCGTTCCACCTTCTACCACTCCGATGTTATCTTCCACTTCCTTGTCGCTGTTTGATCCTCCATCACTTTCATAACCATCATCCACTGCCTTTCCCTCGTCACCACATCCTTCACCTCCACCACATCAACTCACTCCACTTCATCAACTCATTCACACGAGGAATCATGTGTGGAGCCAAGAGTGAGAGAGCTGAGGTGAATCAACACTCTTTAGTAGAATCACTGTTCATCTCATTAAATTGAGAGTGACTTGTTGCCATGGGTTTATCTTTACCCCCACCAGCCCCACCCCAACCCAGCCTCCCCCCAGCCTTACCTCCCCTAGTCTCACCTCCCCAGCCCCATCTTTCCAGCTTCCTGTTCCTAGTTTCGCCTCCCCAGCCTCACCTTCCCAGCCTTCCCTTGCCTCACCTCCTCAGTCTAACCTCCACAACCCTGTCTTTCTAGCCTCGCCTCCTCTCTCCTGCTTACCTTGCCACCCACCCCCCAGCTTCTCCACTCCCCAGCTTTAGTAGTAACGACCCCCGCAGGCCACGTAATTGCATGAGTCATTACCTTGTCTGTGTGTGTTTGTGTGTGTGTGTGTGTGTGTGTGTGTGTGTCCACGAGGAGGTAAGGAAGCAGCAGCAGAATTGGCCTTTAGGTATTTACATTGACTTATTTGGATAACGTGAATATCAAGCATCTCATTTATGCTTGAGGTGGGATTAGGTTAGCGGATGTTAGCTGGTTGTCTGTCTGTCTGTTTGTCTATCTGTTCATTAGTCTTTGTCCCGATACATCAATGCATTTTCTTTTTTTCTATTTATCTCAGTTTTGTTCTGTATCTATCTGTTTTTCTTTCTCTGCTTCTATCTATGTATATATCTATCTATCTATATGTATCTGCTGGTCTAATTTCATTAATCTATTTATATGTCTGTTATCTACCTATATAACTTCTCATTCCTCTCTCTGCTTGTCTAATTTCTTCCATTTATATGTCTATTGTCTACCTATACAGTTTTTCACTGCTCTCTCTCTCTTTCTCTCTCTCTCTCTCTCTCTCTCTCTCTCTCTCTCTCTCTCTCTCTCTCTCTCTCTCTCTCTCTGGTAGGCTCTGTGGTACGTCGTTCGTGTTGCAGTCTGAAGGTTACGCGTTCGATCATGGAAACCTTTTTCGTCACCTTCACGTGGATGTTGCGGCGTCATAACTCACTTAGAATCATTGATGCAGTGAGGCGCTGGTCACTGCACCGCGGGGGCGCTTCGATCATGAATACTATCGTGCGGGAAAATTGGTAACTTCCAGTAAAGTGTCCACCTAGTGTTAAGAAAGTGAGAGGAAGAAATGTTTGCCAACGCCCTTCATAAGGAGACCAAACGAACTGGAATAGACCAGAGAACCTCATGAGAATAAAACCTTTTGCTTCACATTTGGATTAAATTGTTGGACTTGCCTATAGACTCCCACACTCTGGCGTCTTGAGAGTTTTTTTTTCTTTTCACGAAGTTTCACTGCATGAATACAAAAATAAATTCAACCTCTTCCCTCTCACTCACAGTCTTCAAGGAACATTGTAGTTTTTGTTGTCCTCGTCACGAGCTCTTAAATGATAATATTAATAAAAAAAGAACAATAATATATATATATATATATATATATATATATATATATATATATATATATATATATATATATATATATATATATATATATATATATATATATATATATATATATATATATATATATATATATATATATATATATATATATATATATATATATATATATATGTATTAAGTATGACTCCTGGAGGTCCCGGGATGGTGTCATGCCGTGACTTCCCGAGTGACGTGAAAACCCTCCTTGAGACTTAGTTACTGGGGAAGTCTGCCTCCTAGTGGCGCCCGCTGGAAACGTAGGAGCAAGCCTAAAGGATTGGGCCTACGGCTAAAGTGCTTCCCCGCGAGATGAATGTGAGGCGGGGAGTTGGACAAAATATTCCATCCTCCCTTCTCAATGAACGTTCATAGAGTAATGGGGTTCCGCCAGGCTTCGGAGCCCAGAACAGCTTCACTGATCCGGAGTCCTTCTGCTCCTTGGAGTTCTCTATCTCGTTGGGGTGGAAGCCGTCAGGGTGATTTGCTGAGTCGGTGGGTCAAACCCACTTACCCTCGACAGCGGTAGTCACTCTGACGTTTCCGGGATGACGGCCTGCTGGTGGGTGGGTAGCGCTCTTCCTGCCTTCAAATACCAGCGGGTTCATGGCTTTGATAATTGGGTACACGGTGCGGATGCGGTAGCAGTCCCCCCCGGGTCCGAGGGGCGGGCATAGAGCCTCTGTGTCCATCCCTCGGATCAAGGGCGTCCTAGCAGAGCTCGCAGTCTGTGAATTGGTGTTTCGTGCTGCGGCGGGTCTAGTAAAGCAGATAGGCAACCGCCTGGCTGAGGGTGGCGTCCTCAGAACCGGAATCCTGTCGGGGGCGACTTCGGCAGGTAGGTTTCGCATCACCTGTGCTGTTGAAGACGGTAGGTGTGAGTAGTGCTGGCTTTAGCCCGCTACCCTGTCGTCCCCTCCAAAGGGGTTGTCCTGGCCGCCTGCTATCGGCTGCTTGGTCACCAAGCGCGGGTAAACGGCGGTCGAACAAAGCATGACTCGATCAAGATTTTTGTTGCCCTTGGCCAGTGTCCTCCCTACATAAAAAAAATATATATATATATATATATATATATATATATATATATATATATATATATATATATATATATATATATATATATATATATATATATATATATATATATATATATATATATATATATATATATATATATATATATATTTATATATATTACAGTCAAAACCCGGAATCAGTCAAAACTAGTTTTAACTAGGTATTTTCAATGTGTTGGTGAACAACTAGTATTACCTAGGCAAAACTAGTTATACCTTAATGTGTTTGATATAGCTAGAAATATCAAAGTTTAACTAGTTAAATCTAGTTTTATCTGATCGTGTAAGGTAAAACTAGATTCAACAACGGTACTGAATGTCAAAAGTAGGTGAGGGATATGACCACTCGTTTGAGTACCATTGCTCATTTGAGTACCATTTTTGGGGAACTCAAACATAATTTGTTTGTGTTTGTAGCTCATTTTAGTACTTTTTTAGGTGACTGAAATGCTTATTGGTCTATTAACATATGTGGGAGTATATCTCCCACACTAAGTGTAGTAACAAATGTTTAATCGGACATGCAATGATAAACATGCTTTTATTCCTATCAAAATTATATAGCGGTACCTTTGATAACATATAGGAAAAAAAATCTCTGCCAAATTGTCACAATTTATTTTTAACGAAATGTATTAATATTCATTAAAACAATTATCAATTTATAATTCCAACTTAAAATAAAACACAATAATAATGAAACGCATCTCATACTCTTCAATAAAACAAACTGTGTCAGACCCAAGACAAAGCGCTAGTAATTGAAGTTACAAAGATATTCATTATTTGTTTTTACATGACATACTATTGTGACACTTTGAATTACAAAGGACTTTATTTTTTTTTACATTTGCTAATGTTGGTTGCACAATGTTTTGTACAATGACATCTAAAGAATCCTTGGCCTGTTCCCACACTTGAACTAGTTGCTGCACTTCTTAAAGATATTTCTTTGTCGGTAGGTATATCTTTCACATCTAGGAATAACTGTTTACACACATCAAATTCAGACCGACTATACAATTTCTTAAGAATGCCGTCTCTAGTACCTAACTTATACAATTCATCCTCACTTCTGTTTAAAACAACTGCATTGATATTCCGCAAATCTCCTTTTCCCTTGTCAACATCTGGAATTGGCACAGTGACATTTTGTCCCACACTTGCTGGAGGGTGAGACGCATCAGATACTGTCTTCATTCTTTTTGCCTGCTTTTTCAAACTAGTACTAGCTACTTGCCTATCATGTGATGTTTGTGCTTCAGAATTACAGTTTAAACATATAACATTAGATCCAAAGCCATCCTTGCCGCTCTCAACGTTTATTCCACAAGATTCGTGAATATGTGAGACACACTTCGAGCAGTAGTGACCTTCACTTATTTCCATTTCACACACACAGCACGAAAACACTTCACTTCTATTACTAGATCGTGAATTTATGTCATCTTGATTTGTCATCTGCAAAGCAACATTAGATTCCCCAACAGTGTCCTTGTTTACATGTGCAATTATCTTCTCCAAATCCTCCTCATTATTTACAACTTTAATCAATTCTCGTGGAATGCATGTTGTTGCAAGGCCAACCCTTGGTTCTACACCAAACACTGCTTTGTATGGGCTTCGATTTATACCAGAATGATGGGCTCTGTTCTTCATAAATTGTACAAAGCGTAATCCTTCGGACCACCTTGCTGTATCATTGTCTTTCATCCATCCTTTTAACATATTTTCAATATCTTGATTTGCCTGTTCCACAGACCCTTGACTTTGACTATGTCTTGGTTTTCCATGCACAATTTTCAACTCTGGCCACAAAGAAGCTAAGGACGTTATAACACTATTTACAAATTCTCTTCCGTTATCACTCTGTAAAATGCAGGGTTAAAAAAATATCAACAAGGTGATAAGCAACTTCTTCAGCACGTTTACATTGCAATGCACGTAGTATCACAAATTTAATTAAATGATCTTGATAAACCATTATGAATTTATATTTTCCATCTGCTTGTGTCTGCATATCAATTAAGTCCACTTGACACCGACTATTTAGCTCTGAGTGTAAGATTGGTTTGGAAACAAGTCCTCTTTTCTTTTTTTATTTTTCTTACTTTGGCACACTTCACACATGGTCAAGAAGAGCTTTATCATATCGGCTGTCACATTTGCATATTTCCTGTTAATTTCACATTTCAGTCTATCTCGACCACCATGATCGATTGCTACATGAGATTTCTTACTGACTTCAAAAATCTCGGGAGCAGGAACGCAATAACGAACTTGGTCATTTTTGCTACTTGCAATCAGTTTTTGAACACCACCAATTTCAATGACATCAAACCGCTTCAGTCTTCTGTACTGTAGAGACGTTTTCTTCTTAGCAGTTTTAGCCTCCTTTACCTCCTGCAACAGTGAACCGTATTTTTCTGCAGTAAGTATGTTGTAGTGTGGTTCTTGTTGCACGTCCCACTTCAGTATGGTCTGTAAAAACATAGTCTCCCATTCAGTGTCAGCTGCCTGGTTAGGAGGGCGGTCAAGAGGGTGTTCAGGATGGTCAGGTGAGCTCCAAGTTGCCATCTTGTTGTATTGGTGGCTCACGAACAACTGAAAGGTGAAGTAAATCAGTGAACCAGGTAAATGAGAATGAATCCTCCCCCCCCTTCCCCCACCCTACAAACTATGACTCAGTAACATCTAACAAAGAAATAACAATTAAGGTAAACGCCAATGCAATAATCTGATATCAGAGGACAACACACGTACTAACCTGTGTCAATGCAGGAGGACAGCGGACTGAAACATACAAAAACTGACAAGCCAGCGTCCTCACTTCCGGTGTTTGTCAAGCGAGTCTCACCCTTATGGTCCCCACATGGTTCACTCCACTCCCTAATGCTACTTATACATAGAAATGTTTTCCCCGGCACTACACCAGTTTCACTTTTAGTCTAACCTAGTTTTCCCAAACTTAACAATTGTTAAAACTAGTTTTGACTGAAGTGTGTAGGTAAAACTAGGTGTAAAATACATTTCGTGTTTTACCGAGCCTTTATATTAAGAAACTAGTTTTGCCTAGGTAATACTAGTTTTTACAAACAATAAATTATACTACTAGTTCTGACTAGTTGAAACTAGTTTTGGCTGATTTCGGTTTCTGACTTTAATATATATATATATATATATATATATATATATATATATATATATATATATATATATATATATATATATATATATATATATATATATATATATATATATATATATATATATATATATATATATATATAAACCAGTAAAGATTTCCCTCCAACTTGCAGTCCTCGTCTTGTAAGGTCTCCACGGCAGGTCTTAAACGCAGGTTGCAGGAAACTGAGGGCAGAGTCTTTTTTTTCTATAGCCTTTGTTCTACTATTAATATTCATTCTGCTTCGTGGGTCAGGAAGTTTTAAATTGATATATTCTCGTGTCTTAATTCTACAAAATTCTAAAAACATTTTTTTCTGTAAAGTGATGAAAAACGAGTCAATTCTGTACCTTCAGTTTTTGTTTCATTAATACGAATCCCTGCGCTATGTAAATATAGTAATGTTTAACAGATATTTTTGGAGGGGCTTTTTATATTGTTCAGCACATAATCTTAGCCAAGTTCCTTCACAGTGAGAAGGGATGCATAGTCTGTATCCCTAGCCTTTGTTGTACTGATACCATTCCTTATGCCGTGACTTCAGTAGTTTCCACGAACTATTTTTTCTCACTTTGAAAGTTCTTTACGACATAAATCTCAAACATGTTCTTGAAAAGTGAGAAAACAGGATTACTTCTCTCTGTCCTTTGTTTTACTCCTACGATTCCTTCTGTTTCCTTGGTTCGATAATCTCAAACTGACATTTTCTCGTTTTCGTAATTCCTCAGGGGAGAAATTTCAAGCACGTCCTTCAGAGCGGGGAGGCCTGTGTCTTGTTTACCTTTAAATTTTGCTCTGGTGATGTGATTTGTTCTGCGATGTAACGTTAATAGTCTTCAGTACACATCTTCTACTTTGCTTTAATAATACCATTCCATCTGCTATGTGTGTCTTAAGCTGATATTTTCTTGTATTCTCAGTTTTTAGGAGAAAAGTGAGGAAATCTTTAACCTTTCTTCTAGTAATGCGATTCCTTCTCTTACGTCCCCTAGGAAGTATTAAGTTTAATTTTCTTGTTTATATATATATATATATATATATATATATATATATATATATATATATATATATATATATATATATATATATATATATATATATATATATATATATATATATATATATATATATATATATATATATATATATCTGTCTGTCTGTATATATATATATATATATATATATATATATATATATATATATATATATATATATATATATATATATATATATATATATATATATATATATATATGTGTATATATGTATATATATATATATATATATATATATATATATATATATATATATATATATATATATATATATATATATATATATATATATATATATATATATATATATATATATATTTATTTATTTATTTATTTATTTATTTATTTATTTATTTATTTATTTATTTATTTATTTATTTATTTATTTGTTTGTTTGTTTGTTTGTTTGTTTGTTTGTTTGTTTGTTTGTTTGTTTTCTTTCGAGGGAATTTGAAGCATGGTACAGAAAAGTGAAGGAGAGGAGTACTCTTTACCTGAAGCTTTTGTTTTGGTAATATGATTCCTTGTGGTGTGTGACTTAAGTATTGTTTTTGTAAGGTCTTTAAGACAGAATTTCACCACGTGCCTGGAGTGTGAGGCGGGAAGAGTCAGTTCTTTATCGTTGGCCTTTTGTTCTTTTTATTTCATCACGACAGAATCTCGGCCACTTCCCTGAAAAGTGAGGACCAACGAATACATGACTTAAGTCTGGGTTTGTTATACTAATGTGATTCCTTTTGTTGTGTAAGTTAGTGAGTTTAAGTGATGTATTCTCGTTTTCTTAATTCTTCTTGACTATTTTCAACCACGTTCCAGAAAACTAAGGAAGGATTAGAATTCCTTATCTCTGCCTTGTAATATGGCAGTGCAAATCCTTCTCTGATGTAGATTTTACGTTTTTTTTTTTTTATTTGATTATCGGAATTGTTGTGGGCAGATTGCAAACCATGTTCATTAGGAAAAGTTTTATCAGTATTTAAGGAAATATTTCATTTTTCTCTCGCCAAACTTTCGAGGACACTAATCTGAGCCACGTTCAAGGTGAAGGCTTCGTTTCATGGAATAGAAAAGGGTGTGTTTTGTTAATGTATAGCGGCAGATTCATCCCAGAGCGTGTCTTTACAAGCTAGGGAGTCTTAGGCAAACATTTTCTTTTCTTCTTCAATTCCTCTGGATAGAAATCTGAGCCACATTCCTGGCAAAGTGAGAAGAAGTTTGTGTTTTCTTTATTTATTGCGTTAGTTTTATTTCCAGGGCTCATTTTTGGTACGTAAGTATATGTTTTATTTTTATTTATTACTTTTTTGATGAGGGAGGTGGACGTGACCAGAGTTTGACTGAGCAGATTGAAAAGGCTAGCGTTAACTGACTGCACCATGAGGCACTTGTTTTGTGCGTGTAAGCAAGCTACTCTTAAGTGCATATTTTATTTTATACATTTACCACGACGGAAATTTCTCAAGTATGGCAAAAAGAGGCTCCTTTCCTTCCAACAGATTTATTAGAGTCGTGTTTGTCACTTCCAGCGTTACATTTTAGGTTAGATGGTCGTAGCAATAAACTCCACATGCAAGCCTTAAAGAATAACATTTCCTTCCACAAGTCACTGTAATTAAGTTCCTCATCTGTAACATCCATTCCATCCCAGCGATTTCTTGTGGTGTGTAGGCCAGGCAGAACAACACTGGGTCTAGAAGCTGCTCATGTTTGTCTGTCTGTCCACGCGTCGCCTGGAACTCGTGTACTGAAAGCCTACATGGAAATCTGCAGCTGGAAGGGAATTATATCTTGTAACGAGTGAGGAGAGCGGCAGGCAGACCTTGGCAACCCTTCGCGGGGTCTTGGTATATGTAAACCTGCGTGTAAGTTCTCTTCGAGCTGCCGGGCTGGGAGGTGGTGCAGTTTTGAGTACTGGCAGGTGTATTGCATCGGCAGCGGTGTGCGTCCCTTCCATGTCGTGCAATTCAGGTACTGCCCGAGCCTTTTGAGTGACGCGACTTCTGAGTCTTTGTGAAACGTGTTGGTGTGAAGTGTGGGTTTGCGAGGCACCACTGGCAGGCCACGAAGGACAGGGTGGCCCGAGTACTTCAGCCTTTTTACTGTTTATTTTATCGATAGTCAGTGAAATTCGGTACTGTTCGGAACGGAGCGGAAGAAAAGAGTGGGGGAAATAAAAAAGAACAATAAAGAGAAAGAGAAATTTGGGTGAATACGGGATGAAACAATGGGGAGAAAGACAGCTGGTACTGTTCGAACCCCTTGACTTACGTGACTTTTCATCAACCTTTGTGGAATGATATAAAGTGTGGCTGTCAAAGACACTGCTGGCAGCGTAAAGGATGACAGGATACTTCACACCTTTTGTGCTTGTTTCATTGCTGGTCACTTAATAAAAAATGTGTGTGTGTGTGTGTGTGTGTGTGTGTGTGTGTGTGTGTGTGTGTGTGTGTGTGTGTGTGTGTGTGTGTCTGTGTGTGTGTGTGTGTGTGTGTGTGTGTGTGTGTGTGTGTGTGTGTGTGTGTGTCTGTGTGTCCGTGTGTCTGTGTGTCTGTGTGAATGTATGTGTTTTATTCATTCAGCACTAGGAAGCAGACAAGTATTAAAACAGTTTCTCTATTTACTAGTGATGAAAATGGTAGAAAACACACACACACACACACACACACACACACACACACACACACACACACACACACACACACACACACACACACACAGACACACATACACACAAGGACATCACACGTTGGTAGAGTTGCTGTTAATCCATTAACTCAGGATTACATTGGCGGGGCGCGAGGCAGTTTGATATAATGAGTGTGGCACATAAACAGCTGCGGTGCTCTTTGGTGTATACATTTGCTTGGTGTCAACACAGTTACGTACTTAATAACTTGCTGCTTCGTTCTCCGACATGGTCTGTATTTCCTGCTGTCTGTGACTGGAGCTGTTTCCACACACAAGTGTCCTCAATGAAAACTACACTGCCTTTCTTTCGGATCTACCTTTTTTTTTTTTTGCAGGAAAGGATGACTTTGTGAACCATTATCTTGCTCTCATTCCTTCACCGCTCATCCAGATTTATATATATATATATATATATATATATATATATATATATATATATATATATATATATATATATATATATATATATATATATATATATATATATATATATATATATATATATATATATATATATATATATATATATATATATATATACTCCTTCACCTCGGAGTCCTCATCTGGGAAGGGGACCACAAATGTCTCCAGGTTGCACTGCTCTTCAGATATCGACTAAGTGTCTTGACAACCCCCCAACTTTTTTCCATAAACTTGTGCAACATTCGCGGTCTAAGATCTAATTTCCAATCTGTAGAACACCACCTCTCCTCTTGTAAACCTCATCTTCTTTTCGTCACTGAAACACAAGTGTCTGACGCAACAAACATTTTCAAATTATTTACAAAACTAAAGTGCAAATATAGTTATGGTTATATTTCTGCGTCACATGTACAGAGAGAGAGAGAGAGAGAGAGAGAGAGAGAGAGAGAGAGAGAGAGAGAGAGAGAGAGAGAGAGAGAGAGAGAGAGAGAGAGAGAGAGAGAGAGAGAGAGAGAGAGAGAGAGAATTTTGCGTGTCTAGATTAATAAAAAAAAAAATCTTGAAATTCTATTAAACCTTACCTGAGGGGATATGGAAGAAGGGAGAGGGGAGGAAGGGGGAAGGGAGAGGTGAGAGGGAGGATGGGAAGGGGAGCGAAGGGGGAGAGAGGGAGGGAAGGGAGGAAGGAAAGGGTTGAAGAAAAGAGGAAAGTTAAGGAAGAGATGATTGCTGTGTTATCATGTTCTGTTTATCTATTTATTTATTTATTTATTTATTTATTTATTTACTTATTTTTTTAGGTGAGAATTGCGATTGTGAAGGAGCATTTTTGTTTGTTTGTTTGTTTGTTTGTTTGTTCTTGTTTAACCTGCCTTTCGTTACTCGTTTCTTTGTTTTATATTGTTTGTATTTTCTGGTGTTGTTCTTGTCTTCCTGTTACTCCTTTTTTTGGCTCCTTTTCTCCTTCACCTCCTCTTCCCGTCCTTTTCCTTTTTATCCTTTTTCTTCTCTTACTTTTCATCTTCCTCTTCCTCCACCACCACCACCACCACAACTATTTTTTTTTCTTCCTCCTCTTTATTTTCCTTCACCACCACCACCACCACAAGTTCCCTCCACATTGATCACATTGTCAGTCTCTCCTCACTCGATCCCTAGTATACAGCGGCACTCATTCCTCACCTAGTGGCGGCAGTTAGGGTGCACGTCACTCCCGGGTGTTACAGGAGACTCATTACAGGACAATAAACACGTTGCAGAGGCTCAGGTGTTGTCACTATTTACCTGGATATAAACACCTTCATTATTCTCCACTCGGGTCGTCTGTGTTTTTTCCCTGACAGGTTCAAGATTGACTTAAAGAGACAAGAAGGGAGTGGTTCATAAATAGAACGGTGGATGAATGGAATAGAGTTAGGAATCAGGTCATTAGTGCAGAGTTATATGGAAGTTTTAAAAGATTGGACAAATTTATTAATGATTAGTGGAAATTGATGTGTTTTGTAAAGACTGCCACGTGTAGGCCTGATGGCTTCTTGCAGCTTGCCTTGTTTCCTTTGTAATGTTCTTATAGCCTCGTGTTCTTGAGCTTTTTCTGTCTCACCAGGGCTATTTTCAGAGGCTACAGAGATGCTTTCTGAAGTTGTCACGCGTGTTTCTCCCACTGGTTAGGTAGAATCCTCGATCACCTGCTGCTACAATAATGATCATTGTGTAGGGAGGGGGTGGCAGGTTTACTGGGGGGGGGGCGCCTCTACCCTTGACCTTCCTCTCTCACGCTTTGCTGCCTTTCGTGGGGCGAACACGACCTGGGAAGACATAAACCGATAAAGGAGGAAGAGGAGGAGGAGGAGGAGGAGGAGGAGGAGGAGGAGGAGAAGGAGTACTTAGCGGAATAAAAGAAAGCTAAGTACAGCGGAGACAAGTGGGAGTGAAAACCTGCAGAGAAAAAAAAAAAAAGGGAAATGAAGAGAAAGTTGCTAATGATAAGAATGAAGGTTACGAGACTCTGGAAGAAGAAAGAAAATGAAGAGGTGAACCAGAGGGATGAATAAGAGAACATGAAAATGAAGAGAAAGGATGAGATGAAGAGGAGAAGGAAAAGGAGAAACAGGAGGAGGAGGAGGATTAAGAATAGAAGGTCAAAGAGAAGGAAGAAGAGGAGGAATGGGATAATTACAATGAAGAGAGAGGAGGAGGGAGACGAGGAGGACAAGAAACAGAAAGAGAAGAAAAGAGAGAGAGAGAAAAAAAAAATCAGTAAGACGGAGTAAGAGAAGATGAAAAATAGAGGAACACGAAAAAAGAAAAAAAAAAGAAGAAAAGGATAACATCAACAGTATCACAAGTTCATTACCTTCACACGTTGTTCACTTGACTGACTTTATGAAATTCGTGCACACCTTTGGTTTTCGCTGACCAGTGCTCACCTCAGCCCCTGCTTGCCTGATATCCTGCTTGAGGGAGAGTGAATGCCTTGAAATTAGTGATTAGCGGACGGCGAGGGGCGGAGAAGGAGGCTGGCAAGGGTGGAAAGGAGGGAGTGGATAGGTGGAAGAATGGATGGACTAGAATGGTGGATCGGATGGTTGTTAGTGGGTGGCGTGGATGGTTGATGGAAGGATGGAAGGATAGAAGACTAGGATGGACTAGGATGAATGATGTCTGGACTTGGATGGTTCACAGTTTATGGTCAGGATGAAAAGTAATGATTTTGTCAGTTTTTCATCGTACTGTGAACTTCAGAGGGAAAAATGTCGAAAAAAATTACTTGAGGGGAATGTGTCCAGAGGGGAGAATGTTTAAAGGGGAAAATGATCAGAGGGAAGAATGAATAGAGGGAAAAATGTGTAGAAAAGGAAAATATCAGGAAAATTACTTGAGGGAATCATATTTACAAAGGAAAATATCTAAAGAGGAAAATGATGAGAGGAAAATAACTAGAAAAAGGAAAATGACAACCAAGAAAATCACCACAAGGAAGAAAATGAAAAGGAAAACTTTTCAGTGGGGAAATTATGTACAGGAGAAAATAACGAGAGAAAAAAAAAAATGACAAGATGAAAAAAAAAAAACGGTGAGGGAAAATTTGAATAGAAAAATTACTTCTTTCTTTTCGATATGGTTCCCGTGACATCGTTGTAGTGTGAAAATACTCTTACAGACAAGGCAGGGAGCGTTGTAATTCT
>NC_087198.1:3286862-3319362 GCF_035594125.1 Scylla paramamosain
GCCCCAGCAATGTCCAGGGCCACCACAAGGGTGTCCAGGCATTCTTCCAGGGCGTCTTGCCAGTCCTTGGAGAGGATGAGGAGGAGGTCTGCAGTGGATCTCTCTCTCTCTCTCTCTCTCTCTCTCTCTCTCTCTCTCTCTCTCTCTCTCTCTCTCTCTCTCTCTCTCTCTCTCTCTCTCTCTCTCTCTCTCTCTCTCTCTGTCTCATCATATACATTAATGATATAGATAAAGGAATTGTCTCCAGAATCTCTGAGTTTGCAGACGACACGAAGTTAGGATCAGACGTTTCGACTCCGGAGAAAGTAGAACAACTTCAGCTTGATCTCCATAAGCTGGGAGAGTTGTCAGACAAATGGCAGATGCCATTTAATGCAGCCAAGTGCAAGGTCATGCACATTGGGTACCGCAACCCCCAATATGAGTACGTTCTTAAGGGAAAGGCTCTGAAGAGCACTGACTTGGAGAAAGACTTGGGTGTAGTTATTACCAATGACCTCAAGTTCTCGAAGCAGTGTATAGCTGTAGAGAAGAAGGCTCAGAAACTTTTGTGCTACATAAAGAGACAGTTTGGATATTGTAAAAAAAAAAAAAAAAAATAGTACTATCACTGTACAACTCTCTCGTCCGTCCACACTTGGAGTACGTAGTTCAGTTTTGGAGTCCTTCTTACCGTAAAAACATCACAAGACTGGAGAGAGTACAGGCCAGGGCGACCAAACTGATTCCTGAGCTTAGACACATGTGTTATACAGAGTGCCTGAAGGAGTTGAACCTCTTCTCACTGGAGAACAGAAGGCTTCGTGGTCAGCTCATAGAGGTATTTAAGATACTTCGAGGTTTTGACAACGTGGACTACAGGTGCTTGTTCCAGCTGAGTGAGGGGCGCACTCGTATCAATGGCTACAAACTTGAACTGAAGCGTTACAACAGAGATCTTTGTGGGAACTTCTTTTCCTACAAAATCTGCAGTCGTTTGAATGCGCTTCCCTCAGATGTCGTCAATAGTAACTCTGTAGAGCAGTTCAAGACAAGACTCGACGAGGTGCTGCCTACGTAGCCTCGATGTCGCCTGGACATGTGTTTCTAACTTAGCTTGAGTCTCTTTCAGTACTCCCCTGTATGGGTCATAACGCCTTCCGGAGTACTTCTCTTCCTTGTAACTCCTTGTAACTTGTAACACACTCTCTCTCTCTCTCTCTCTCTCTCTCTCTCTCTCTCTCTCTCTCTCTCTCTCTCTCTCTCTCTCTCTCTCTCTCTCTCTCTCTCTCTCTCTCTCTCTCTCTCTCTCTCTCTCTCTCTCTCTCTCTCTCTCTCTCTCTCTCTCTCTCTCTCTCTCTCTCTCTCTCTCTCTCTCTCTCTCTCTCTCTCTCTCTCTCTCTCTCTCTCTCTCTCTCTCTCTCTCTCTCTCTCTCTCTCTCTCTCTCTCTCTCTCTCTCTCTCTCTCTCACACTCTCTCTCTCTCTCTCTCTCTCTCTCTCTCTCTCTCTCTCTCTCTCTCTCTCTCTTTCTCTCTCTCTCTCTCAAGTGCGTGTAAGAAAGAGGACAAAAGAGAGGAAGCGATTGAAGGAAAAAGTAAGAATTACTTCTCTTTCATACCAGAGAGGCTGTGAAGGAGAAGGGAAAGGGGAGGGAAGGAGGGAAGAGGAGAAGAGAAAGGGGAGGGAAGGAGGGAAGGAGGGAGGGATTGAGGGAAGGAAAGTAGGAAGGGAGTAAGACTGACACGCTGGCTTCTTTTTACGCTCCTTTCTGAAAGCCAACGATGTATAATCTCCTCCTCCTCCTCCTCCTCCTCCTTCTCTTTGTTTGCTTCTTCATCTCCCTGATGCTTGTTTTGTTGTTGTTTTTGTTGTATTTCCTTTTCGCTTCCTGCTCCTCCTCCTCCTCCTATGTGAAAACAAAAAGGGTTTTAACATCAACGATTGGTCCACTAATAACAGAAAATGGCACAAAAATAGAAAACGAAACAGACATGGCGAACACCCTGAACGAGTACTTTTCAACAGTCTTCACGACTGAGGATGTTCAGGGCAGTCTGCCGACCCCTTCGACTCAGTCAAGAGGCACCACGCTGCCGGACTTCACCATCACAGAAAGTGAAATCCTCTGAGTCACGAAGAGCATGAACGTAAACAAAACAGCCGGGCCAGACAAGATATCACCCAGGCTTCTTAAAGAAGAAAGAAATGAGCTCGTGAAACGCTTACAATTTTATTCAATAAAACTTTACTAGCGGGTAAAGTTCCCCACGAATGGAAACTAGCAAATGTCACGCCAGTCTTAAAAAAAATAAAGTAAAATAAATAAATTTCTCCCAGCCATTTACAGGCCGATCAGTCTCACTTCAGTAGTGTGCAAGCTAATGGAAACAATAATCAGAGATAGAATTGTTAAATATTTAAAAGAAAACAAAATCATAAAGGATTCGCAACACGGTTTCAGAACCAAGCGTTCCTGCTTAATGAACTTACTATTTAACTCGCATGACGAGACAAAAGCTGTTGATATTATCTACCTTGATTTCCAGAAAGCTTTCGACACTGTTCTCCTTAAGAGACTCACCAGTGAAGTAAAAGCTCACGGCATTGCCGGAAACACCCTGAAATGGCTGAGAGACTGGCTCTCTGACAGAAAACAGCGTGTTGTGATAAATGGAAAAGAGTCAGAGTGGCAAAAGGTAAACAGCGGTGTTCCTCAAGGCTCTGTATTAGGACCAGTACTCTTTATAATGTACATTAATGATATTCATGAAGGGATAAATTGCAAAATAAGTAAATTTGCAGACGACACCAAGATAACAAGTAGAATAACGTCTGTGTCACAATGGCAGGAACTCCAGTGTGACCTAAATAGACTAACAAGCTGGGCAGAAAATGGCGGATGAGATTCAATATAGAAAAGTGTACAATACATATCTCGCCTGAACAATGTTCAGGCGAGATATGTAATGAATAACATGCCACTGTCAAGCACCGATAAAGAAACTTCGCAGGTAATATTCATTGAGGAACACATCCTACACCACCCAATCCCTCTCTGTCAATATATAACACCCACATTTTATTGTGACTGCATTACAACTGTGTGGCTCTACTTACTGGTACTGCGACAGGCGGCTTGCCCATCCTGACCCTCTCTGGTCTGACAGCTGTGTCTAGCTTGTCCCTCTCTCTGTTTCTGTCTATTCCCGTCTCCTACACCTTGTAATATACGCGTGATGTTAGAGCGACCTTTTGCCCCAACAAGGCTTCCGTTGCTATAACATTTATTTTCCACTACTTCGATCATTCGCGGCATTTTCCTGTAACTTTCAATAAGGTTCATTTTCGAGTAAATATATTTATTTTCTCATACTTTGGTCATATGGTTCAATTTCATATACTTTCCGCAAGATCCATTTTCAAGTAACTATATTTATCTTCCCCGTACTTCGATCACACAGTTTATTTTTCCTTAACTTTCAATAAGATTCATTCTCGAGTTACTTTGGTAATCGCATCTTCTAATCAGGAACAAGGAGGCGGCGGTTCCTGTGGTGTGCCGGCTGTCCGTGTTGTCCATGTCACCTGTTTCCGGTGACCTCTGCTTCCCTCATATACTAATTCAGTGATGGCCACCTGAGTACCTCTTCTTGTAATGTTGTGCTAATCTCCGGCTCTGTTAGTGTTGTGATGACTCACCGCATCTTGTTGTTCTCCACGGTGGTCACGTCTCGTCTCTTATCTGTCAGGGTGGTGATAGCTTCTTGATACCTGCTGTCGTTTTTATCATCTTCTTCCCTCATTTATTCTTTCTACTTCTCGTTTCCCTTTTTCATTTCTTCATTTTTGTTTCCACGCCCCTTTCCTTCCTTCACTGCCTCCACTTCCCCTGGCTCTCCTTCCTTCACTGCTCCTCTTTCACCGTCCTTCTTCCCTCACTTGCCTTTCTTCCATCATTATTCCTCCTTCCCTTCCCTGCCCTTCCTTCCTTCCCTGCCCTGCCCTGCTCATCCATTCCCCTGTCCCCTTCCTTCACTACCCTCCAGCCTCCCCCATGCTCACCACTCTCGGATGTTGTTTATCTAGTCTCTCTCTCTCTCTCTCTCTCTCTCTCTCTCTCTCTCTCTCTCTCTCTCTCTCTCTCTCTCTCTCTCTCTCTCTCTCTCTCTCTCTCTCTCTCTCTCTCTCTCTCTCTCTCTCTCTCTCTTTTCTATTCAAGTCTTGTCTGTTTTTTTTTTTTTGGTTTAACTCTCTCATTACTTATGGCATCGTTTTCCTTCCTCTTTCTTTCTTCCTTCCTTTTTGTATTTATTTGATTTCCTTTGTTCGTTTTCTACCTTTCCGTTGTTTCATTTTTTTTATCCTTCCTGCCTTCCTTTCTTTCATTTGATTTCTCTCCTTTTCTTTTCCGTTTCTTCCTTTCCCTCTCCTTTAGTTCACACCTTCCTTTCTTCTTTTTTTTTCCGTTTTACTTTTATTTATTTATTTATTTTATTTTATTAATTAATTTATTTTTTTTGGTGGGGGAGGCTTTGCTTTTATTTATTCCTTTCTTTTCTCCTACGTTCCTTCCTTCCCTCCTTTCTGCCTTCCTCCCTCCCTCTCACTTTCCCTCCCTCTCTCACCGTGCCTGCATCCTTGCATTTTCCAGCCTACATCCACTTTACAAGATTGCTCAGTGTACTTTATCACAGACAGCCTCGGAAGAACCAAAATGCAAGTTAGATATGTTTGTTCTTCATTTGTATTTCTTTGTGAGTGATCTAAACTCCGTGCTCTTATCTATTACTGTTTGTTCATGTGTGAGCGATTTCAACCTCCGGGTCCTTATCTTTTACTTCTTGTTTTTTCCTTTGTATCCCTCCGAGTGGCCATGTCTATTGGTGTTCGTTCTTACTTCGTGTTCCTGCAGGAGTGACCTATCCCTCGCCTCTCTCTTCCTCAGCTGTGACACAAGGAGCAGCTTTCTCAGCGACGGGGAGCGGTGGACGGCGGATGAATACTTCGGCTCCCGCGCCTTCTTCTGCATCATGTCCGACCCTCTGACCCTGGTGGTGGGCGACCTGCGTCAGAGGAGTTGAAAATGTAGGGGACTCGCTGCTGTGCCCTGCGTGTAGCTGTGAGATGAAGTACAGACGGCTGCATTGTCTCAGCCTCGGAGGTGCCACTTGTTCAAATTACGAATGGTTTAATGTTATTTTTTGCAGGCTGTGGAATATTGCAGTATCTTATAACAAGACAAATTATATAAAAAAGCATGTAATTTACCGATAAGCATTACACGACAACATTATTGCGGTGATAAAAAGTACTCCTGTAAAATGCTACGTGGCATCATCCTCTCAGCTGTTTTCAAGGTCGCAAGGGCAGGCTACCCACCCGCTCTCCTCCCTCGGTTTGATGATGCCGCGTAGCATTTTACGGAAGTACTTTTAATCACCGCAATAATGTTGTCCTGTAATGCTTATAGGTAAATTACATGCTTTGTAATCCCATTAGTCTTGTTACAAGATAATGTAATATTAAACCATTCGTAATATGACTAAGTGGCACCTCCGAGGCTGCGACAATACAACCGTGTGTCCGTCATTTCACAGAGCACACCCGCGAGTCCCGTACATTTTCAAATCCTCTGACGGGTAAACAAAGCCTTAAAATGCATATGTGCATAGAACATTTTCTACTTAGAATTAAACGTTCTTTCACCTCTTTCAGTATTTGCAGAAACTCGCGTTACACCCTGTATAAGAAATTAGAGACGTCGCAGTGAGCGTTTTGATACCAGATAGCGCCAGAATTTTTAATAATCGCCGGAAAATAAATACTTTTTGGGGCAAGGTTTTACAAGCTTACAAAAGTGTATCGTTGCACAGTAATGAATTTTAAGTCAATTAATTTCGTGATAACTGACAGCACATGACATTGTTTGAGCCTCTATTCATAATTTCAGATGATATTCTTAAAAGAGCTTATAAGTGTATCAAGGCAGGCAATCTGTAATTTTCTACTGACCTCAATGGAAGTATACTAATACGAGTATATACTTGCATTTTCATGTACTAAACAACAGGCAAATCCATTTAATGTAAAGAAAATATAATTTTGTGTCAGAGACTTTATTTTTGCGGTACGATCACTATCCTCGGGTACTTGGGGAGCGAGCAAACCAAAACACAGGACCAGCTTACTCCACTACCCTGCACAATGGATACATCACCGCCACAATCATGGACTACAGCGGAATTAAGAAAAATTCCCGAAAGAACGAGCTATACCCTATTCTGGATATAGTAGAGCAAAGTAAAGGCCTTTGTATCGGCAGAACTGAGAGGCTATTGTTTACACTTTACACTCCTTCCTAACGGTGCGCGGCGCTTTCTTTAACTGAAGAATCATGATCAAGATAAGTACGTCGTACGTCCGCCAGCGGTGCTGTTCTTTTTTTATTTCACTGATTACTTTCATATACAGGACGTGTCAGTGATATCTGATATTTTTCAACATTCCCAGATAAAATGCAAAAGCCGATATCAACATCCTTTTATTTTTACTGTTCATACTTACTTTAAAAAAATCATTACCTATTTTTAGTTTTATCTTATAATTCAATTAACAAAGCCTTATCATACACCAGTAAGTATGAATATTTATATTAAGGGTTATGTTTTTAATTTTAGATACACTTGTGCAGCAATTCATGCTGTACTTTTCGCAGAAATCGCAGACAATTAAAAATGCTGGCGCTGATAGGTATCTACCAGCCTCACTGCCACGTCTCTAATTGCAAGGTGGCGAACAAGTTGTCTCAGTATATCAACCACGGGAACAATAGACACCTGTAACCGCTTCACTCAGGGCGTCCAATCCCTTATGCTTTCGGATCCAATACCTTACATTTTTCAGTTAATAAACTCATTACCTTACACACACACACACACACACACACACACACACACACACCTTTCCTCAAACTCATTCATATTTTACCTTTTTTTCCCCGCAATGCATTATTAATCTTTCCTGTTTATTAATTAAGCTCCTTTGCGCACCTTATGAATTAATTCGAGCGTTTCATTATAAGTTACAGGAGAGAAGCAAGTGATACTTCTTAATGGTTCGGTTTCATTTGGAAGGGAAGGAATAGGAGGTAGAAAGGGTTATTGTGATAGATAATGTAAAAAGAAAGGGTTATATATATATATATATATATATATATATATATATATATATATATATATATATATATATATATATATATATATATATATATATATATATATATATATATATATTATATATATATATATATATATATATATATTAAAAGTGTTAACTTATCTATGAAAAGAGTGTTTGTGTGTGTGTGTGTAATAATAATGTTTCTCTCTCTCTCTCTCTCTCTCTCAGCGAAAGATAAGAGCGAGAGAAAACAGAAAGACAAAACTGTTGTAAGGAGAGAGAGAGAGAGAGAGAGAGAGATGAGAGAGAAGAGAGAGAGAGAGAGAGAGAGAGAGAGAGAGAGAGAGAGAGAGAGAGAGATGGCGTAAACCACTAACACAAAATTAAATTCCTGACCAGATCTCTCTCTCTCTCTCTCTCTCTCTCTCTCTCTCTCTCTCATAATCCATCCCTGCTATACGTAATCACAATGTAATGCCCTATTGTTTGGTTTATTTTCCTAAGTGTTCCCCTTCTCACCCCATTTTTTCCCTTCCCTCATTTTTTCCTTTTGGTTTTATTCGTATTTTTTCCTTTATTTTTCTCATTTTTCTCTTGATTCGCCATTTTTTTCTTATTCTTTACTTATTCTCCCGGTATCCATTATTTTCATTTTCATTTTTTTTTTCTTTTTCCTCTTTCTCCCAATCCTCTCGGTGTGTCTGCTGCTGGCTCGTGATTGGCTGGATTGGGATGGCTTGGTGTATGTGGATTGGTGTGGACGGCTATTTTTATTTGCTTGTATTTTGTTTATTTACTTTTTTTTTTTTTTTATTGTTTGTGTAAGAGAGAGAGAGAGAGAGAGAGAGAGAGAGAGAGAGAGAGAGAGAGAGAGAGAGAGAGAGGAAGAGAGAGAGAGAGAGAGAGAGAGAGAGAGAGAGATTTAGGAAGACCACAAATTTCTCTCTCTCTCTTTCACTCAATGTTAAAGCTTCATTATCTTTCTTCACCGTAGTGTTAAAAAATATACGACTATGTTGGTTTGTGTGTTAGCGTTCAGATTAATTTGCTTTATTTAGTCTTCATTTATTTATTTATTTATTTATTTTGTGTTGGTGTATATATATTTTTTTTTCAGTGTTAATTGATGAGATTATTTCTTTATAGTGTGTTTTATTTAGTTAGTTTTTGTTGTAAGTTAATTCAAGGTTGAGCATTTTGACTCACCTTTGACTCACCACACTCAAGTTGTGTCCTGTATTTTTGTGTAAGCTTCATATTTTTGAGTCAAGCATTTAATATATATTCTTCACTTGTACACACACATTGAGCCTCACTACACTCACGCAGGCTGGAAGAAAATTTGGCTTGTCGATTTCGGTTCCATTCCTTGTTGTAGACACTACAAGATTCTAACATTTGTGTGTGTGTGTGTGTGTGTGTGTGTGAAGGAGACAATTGTTGGTGAGGGGCTGTGGAGAGTCACTGTGGGTTTGTAAACATACTGTGGGGGACATACTGTGGAGAGAGAGAGAGAGAGATGAGAGAGAGAGAGAGAGAGAGAGAGAGAGAGAGAGAGAGAGAGAGAGAGAGAGAGAGAGAGAGAGAGAGAGAGAGAGAGAGAGAGAGAGAGAGAGAGAGAGAGAGAGAGAGAGAGAGAGAGAGGAGAGAGAGAGAGAGAGAGAGGTGTTATTCACTGTTCCTCATCGCAGGAGAAGTATTGTTCATAGTTGTTCATTGCAGGTGAGGGAAGACACAGTATGTTGAGGGAAGGTAGCTGCAGGAGTGAACAGCTGCACCAGTGACAGCAGCAGCAGAGCTTCACGACTGCTGCTGCTCCTCTCCTCCCAGCACAGCAGCACACAGGACACATATCCATCATCTTTAAAATCCCAGACACTCGTGCCTTGGTAATCTCACTGCAGCAAACCCTACATTGCTCAGGTCAACTTCCAGCTAGAGTCATAATATCTGGAGTTATTTTTCAAGATAATGAAGCTTCAAAATATCCCCCCCAAAAAAGTTATTTTTAGAGTTGAAAATCCACTCGAATTTTTCTGCCTGAAGCTCTCGTTTAAAAATAACTCCCTCTTGGATCTTGTGTCCGACTCCAACTGTGTCCTTCAAGTGAACGGGTCTTCAGTTTGTAGTGAGGCTTCCAAGCCGCCCAGATCTGTGAAGGCGAGCAGTCAGTCAGATGATGAGAGTAGACAACATCAGCAACATAATGAGAGAAACAGTCACAATAATAGAGATAACATGAAGGCACTCAAGTATTAATGAGAAAACAAGACAGAATAATGAGAAAAGTAAAATGATGAGAGACAAATAAGGCCAGTCTACAAATAATAGTGAATTTACTGTAGGAAGGGTCTGCTGTACTGCTTAATGACCATTCAAGTCTACTTGTTAAAGATATGTTTACATTTTGAACTGTCATTTTCTTGTACTATGATACATTTTTAACTATTTTTTTTTACATCTGCCTTATAATTAACATTGAGTAGAGTCTCACTAATACAACTTGAATATTACTCAGCCGGCAGTCTTTGCCATGGTGGAGTGTGACACTCTATATCAGTACTGACATTTTATCATTTACATTTTATTACTTTGATTACTCAACAAAATACTGCATTGTTTTTCGTAACCTGCTGACTGGTGAAGGGACAGTGTGTGCTCCTGAACACTTGGTTCTTGCCACGTGCCACAGCACTCTGACAGCTTCCAGTGGTCCTGTCTGAGATAATGCACCACACAACATTAGGAATAGGAATAATTATTTCACTAAAACTTTAATTATCTGCAATAAAAAACTTGGAATAAGTTATGCACTTTGTGAATTTAGGAATCTGGAACAATGATTGCAGTTATTTAACTACCTGCACTAAAGAGTTTGTATTAGTTATGGCGGTGTTGACAACAAGTATAAGCACTCTGAGAGGCGTGACCTCCGCCGCACTGCTTCATCAGCCTTCAAGTCCCGGCAGTGAAACGGTTCGTGTGAGGAAGACTGTTTCTGGTGCTACAGTTGAAAACTGTTACTAGTGTGTGTACATATCTGTGGAAATCAAAGGATGTTTTCAATCGTACCAAACGTTATAGTCATGGAGATATCTCTCTTCCTGCACACAAAACAACTACCAGCACCTAATTATTACACACATACTCCTACACCCGCCTCGGAGACCCCATCTGGTGAGCGGACCACAATTGTCCCCGGGTCAGACTGCTCTTCTGGTAACGACCCTAAATGTCTCGATACCCCCTCTCAGTTTTTCTTCATAAACTTCTGCAACATTCGCGTTCAATCTGTAGAACACTGCCTCTCCTCTATTAAGCTTCATCATCCATTCGTCACTGAAACTCAGATGTCTGAGGCAACTGACAGTAGCCCCCTTTTCTGTTCCCGTCCTACTTTCTCTATCCTCATTTTCGATCCAAAGCTGGATGCTGTGTTCATGTGCGCAATGACTTAACCTGCTTTCTACTCTCTTGAATCTTCCGAGTTTTCCACCACCTGGGTACGACAACAGAGTCACTCTCAAACTAAATTTATCTGTGCTGTATACCTCTCAAATAACTCTTCTGACTATGAAAAATTCTTTGACTACTTAACTTCCAAAGTGGAGCACATTGACTCTCTTAACTTTTGCAGAGATCTTAAGTCTTGGAGACTGACTTCAATGTTCACCACCAACTTTGGGTTTCCTCTCCCTTCACTGACCATCCTGGTGAACTAGCCTTAGACTTTGCTATTCTCCACGACCTAAAGCAATTGGTGCAACACCTTACTCGTATTCCTGACCGTCTTGAAGATAGGCCCAACATTCTTGACCTTTTCCTGACCTCTAATCCTTCTGCTTATGCTGTCACCCTTTCTTCTCCGTTGGGCTCCTCCGATCACAGTCTCATATCTGTATCTTGTCCTATCGCTCCAATCCCTCCTCAGGATCCCCCTAAAGGAAGGTGCCACTGGCGTTTTGCCTGTACTAGTTGGGGGAACATGGAGGTATTTTGCTGATTTTCCTTGGAAAATGGCTACTGCTTCCGTGTCAGAGACCCGTCTTTGTGTGCTGAGCGCATAACAGAGGTGATAGTGTCTGGCATGGAGGCGTACATTTCCTCACTCTTTTTCTACGACCTAAACCTTCCAAAGTTAAACTTGGTTTAACATAGCTTGTTCTCGTGCTATATACATGATAGAGAGGTGGCCCACCAAAGGTGCTTAAGTCTTCTTCCATCACCGGAATCTAATGCACTTTACATTTCTGCCATGCCAAGTCTGTTCTCCAATTAGCCAAAAAAAAACTCCTTCATTAACAGAAAGTGTCAAAACGTTTCAAGATCTAACTCCCCCTCGTGACTTCTAGCACTTACCCAAAAACATCTATAATAACTTTGCTTCTCCTTTCCCTTCTTTATTTCAACCAGATGGCACCACTGCTATCACATCTATCTCTAAAGCTGAACTCTTCGCTCAAACCTTTGCTAAAAACTCTAACCCTGGACGATTCAAGGTTTGTTCCTCCCTCTCCTCCACTAGCGTAGACATGACAAAGGTGACTGTAAGTACACAATGGACATGACACACTCAGGCAGCTGGTATAGCTTTGGCTATAAATGTTATAGCAATACTCTGCCACTTTGTTGACAAGTGACAATACAACCTCTCGTTCCTCAGACTTTTCTTTTCACGTAACAACTTCAAACCAAATCCTGAACCAACATGAACCACCTCTGCTATCAAGTAGTCAGCACTGTGAAGGGTTGTACAGTTCCTTACCTCACTAAATAATACTTCTTTCTTATCCAATCTGTCTGTCTATCTGTCTGCTGCCATAGCTTGACCTGCTCTTCTTTCATCTGTAGCTTCCATTCTGTCTGCTGTCTCCCTGCATCCTCTTGTCCACCACACCATCCTCTCTTGTGTGTCTGCTGCCACTGTCTAGAAAAAAAAAAATGTTTTCTTCCAAATCTTGAACAACTACAACATGAACCACCTGTGGTCTAATCTTTCTCCAGCATTTCTTTGGTCCACTGTCACTGTCTGAACCAGTCACCTAACACACCATCCTTCCTGCCACGGTCATTCCTCATCTGATGCTCTTCTCTTTCTCCTTCTCTCAGCGTGGTGGCAGCACAGGCCTCGGCACTCCCTGGCACCACGGCAGGTGTCTGTGAGGCAGGCAGGTGTTGGTTCAAGTCCTGGTAGTGTCACTTCGCTGCTGTATTGTTTTGTGTAGCGGATGATGCTACGTTTTTCATCACTTAGTTAGTGTAGAGTTTATTTTTCCTTGACGTTATTTGTGTTGGAAAGACATTTCCATTATATAGTGGTAGATGTTCTAGGAAATAAGGAATTAGCAATACTAATACATGCTTGAACAACACTCACCCGGTGTGGAAGGCTTGTCAGGGAGTGGCTGTAGTGGCTTCACTTGAACCACGACCATGTTCTCCTCAACCCTTGGAAAGATAACAATTTATCTGAAATGGAGAGATACAAAGATAGAGAAAAATTTAAGTGAGACACTGCAAAGTGTAGCTGACAGTGTACGCGTCGTCATCAAGAAGAGGGGCTCTGCAAAGAAATAGTAAGACACTCGTGAAAGCTATCATCTTTTCTCAAGGGAAGTGTGTGTCGTGTGTCTTAACATCGTCAGGCGCGCAAACATGTTTTGCATCAAGGGTGTCGTTGTACGATCCGGATATGAATTTTTTTTAATTTTTTTTTATTTTCTACAGTTTTTTTTCACCATTTTTTGATATATGTAACGTTTTGATAAAAAAATATATATATATATATATCTATCTATCTATCTATCTATATATATATATATATATATATATATATATATATCTATATATATATATATATATATATATATATATATATATATATATATATATTATATATATATATATATATATATATATATATATATATCCCATTATGTAATGAGGTCTTCTGTTATGAAATTTCACGGTTTCGCCCGCTGCGAGACATGACTTTTTTTTTTTTTTTCTTTCTTGCGTACCCGTTCTTCCTCAGTCTCCTATGAATATCTACGGTTCTTTTGCTGCGTACAACATTAGAAAGTACGTAATTTTAGGTCTAACTATTTTTTTCAAATTTATATACGAAAAATAAGATAAATATTTTTCCGTAAATCTAGGAAATAGTCAATGTGTCTGCATTAGATATCTTTTGCATTAATATTTTATTTATTTCAAACAGTTAAACACTGGTTTTGATCTAAAAAGTCGAAATATAACAAAAATTGTTTTCACCCGCCTTCCCCCCTCCCCCCCGGGTAATTAAGGGTGAAATCATGAATTACTTTAGGCCTATGTACAAAACCAATCGGAGTAACTAAATTAATCTATATCTATTTTTCAACATATTGTGATGTATATATCATGTGAATTTCAAGTCCTTAGCTGCAATAGGTGTATTATAGTCATCCCTTAAACTTTGACATAACTTAAAATGGCGGATTTTGGCATATAAAAATGATCTCCGTTGTTATTGGTGTTACACACAGATGGACCATTGCGGCTTATCAAGCTGTGAGAGGCGAACAAAGTCTGCTGTCGTCATTTTTGTTTGTAACTGATTTTGATTTCTGACAAATATTTGAAAGTATATATTTGACACAGTTTTTTTTTTACTTTTTCATCGAAAAAAAAATCTTATCGTACAAAAAAAAAAAAGATAGCAGACATTTTTCTTGCAACCTTCCTGATCAAAATATTTTTTTAAATGAATTGGTCAATAAATGAGGGAGGAGAAAACGAGTTGAACACAGGCAATTTAATATGGGATTAGCAATCCTTCAACCCCCTCAAGTGGATGGATAAAGGTGATTAGTTACTTTGATGTGTAAAGACTGTAATTTGTAAAGATGAGAATAAATGAGAATAAATTATTTCTATGACCTTGTGTCCAGCCAATGTTTGTAGGTGTTAAGGTGAAACCACGAGGTGAGGTGACATTAGTATTGTCAAGTGTCTTTGTAAGGTACTCACACCAAAGTTTTCATTTGCTTCAATCAATCAAAATCTGGTGATTAAATAGGCACGCCTTCCTTTCACTCTGGAATGCACACCTTTATATATTGTGCTGCATTCACACTCACATATTTCAATACAAATAAATAAAATTAATAACAATCTAAACAAAAACTAAAAAAGCGACCAATAAAAAAATAAAATAAAACAACAAACACAGGTGTGAAGAACTCTTCTCCGTTAACCTCCAAGATAACCTCAGAACTGGTCTTCAGGAAAAAAAAATAAAAAAATAAATAAATAAAAAAAATAAAGATAAACACTATCACTCTCACATAGAGCACAGCGTTACACCACAATAAAACAAAAAATGCAGCAGACCGAGGAGGGTTCCTATCTACAGCAAGTGACCCCTAAACAAACTAGCTAGCTAACCACAACCAAGGACCCCGGAAGTGCTTATCTGGGTTCTAGTGGCTGGATGGTGTCCGGGTAGCAGTCTGGGGTAGGTGAGGTGGATGGCTGAGTGTAGGCGACCACGTGGCTATGTCTGGCGTCCTCCACGACCTTGTGGAGATGTATGGGGTCACCTCGCCACTTCCGGGATGACCTGGGGTAGTTAATCTCGTCACCTACAACCCACTCCTGGTTCTTCATCACAATTGTTAGAGGTAGTTTATGGGTCACCTGCAATAGTACTAGTAGTAGTAGTAGTAGTAGTAGTAGTAGTAGTAGTAGTAGTAGTAGCAGCAGTAAAAGTAGTAGTAGTACTGGTGGTAGTGGTGGTAGTAGTAGTAGTAGCAGTGGTAGTGGTAGTAGTAGTGGTGGTGGTGGTGGGGTGGTGGTGGTGGTGGTGGTGGTGGTGGTGGCGGTGGTTGTGGTGGTGTTGGTGGTGTTGGTTGTGGTGGTGGTAGTAGTAGTGGTAGTGGTGATGGTGGTAGTAGCAGTGGTAGTGGTAGTAGTGGTGGTGGTGGCAGTGGTAGTAGTGGTGACGGTGGTAGTAGTAGTGGTGGTGGTGGTGGTGGTGGTAGTGTCGGTGGTAGTAGTGGAGGCGGTGGTAGTAGTGGTGGTTGTGGCGGTGGTAGTAGTGGTGGTGGTGGTATTCGTGGTGGTGGTGGTGGTGGTGGTCGGTGGTAGTAGTAGTAGTAGTGGTGGTGGTGGTGGTGGTGGTGGTGGTGATAGTAGTAGTAGTAGTAGTAGTAGTAGTAGTAGTAGTAGTAGTAGTAGTGGTGGTGGTGGTGGTGGTGGTGGTGGTGGATGTGTTAGTAGTAGTAGTAGTAGTAGTAGTAGTAGTAGTAGTAGTAGTAGTAGTTGTTGTAGTAGTAGTAGTAGAAGTAGTAGTAGTAGTAGTACGAGTAGTAGTAGTAGTTAGATTAGTAGTAGTAGTAGTACGATTAGTAATAGTAGTACGAGTAGTAGTAGTAGTAGTAGTATTAGTAGTAGTAGTAGTAGTAGTAGTAGTAGTAGTAGTAGATTAAACAAAATAGAAAAAAAAAAAACCGACAGACAAACCGAGAGAGAGAGAGAGAGGGAGGGAGGGAGGGGGGCTATTGTAGCCCCCTCCCTCTCTCTCTCTCTCTCTCTCTGGGAGGTAAGAAAACACCATTTTCTTGTTGAATTGCAAGGTCACTCTAGAAGAGCGGGAAAAAGATGCAGAGGGCGCTGTCAAATCTTTAGTGTGAATGAAGGACGGGCAAGTGCAGCTTGAGAAGGTAGGAGACGTGAAGAGTGTATGTGATCAGTGTGATGGGAAGGTACATGTATGCCTCCCATGTTTTGAAAGAAAGCACTCTCTCCATCAATAGTGACTTTCACACATTTGCTGCAATCATTTCTTGAGTCACTGTTTTCACTACACAAGGAATGAAGAAGCTGTTTATATGAATGTTGAAGGATAAAGCCTTTTCTTTGTGCAGCTGCAAACAGGACACAGGCTTTCATTTGTTACAGGAAAAGTTTTCCTTTGTGCAAGAAATGATAGTAATGATTTCAATAAGAGTAGGTAAAAATGTTATGTTGTTTTGCAATCACAGATTTGCTTTGTAATAAAAGAATATATAGATGACAGTTGTTAAGGATACTACATCTATATGTTGAGCCGTGACTGAGACAAGTTTCATTATTAACATTTAGAGTTCCACCTTTGTATTTTGACCAGTTACAATGTCACTTCACAAAAGATACTCTTTCATTATTTTACCATTATCATATTTGCCTCATTAAAAATTATGATAATTAATAATCAACATTTGTTTAAAAGATTTGCGTTTCATTTTTGCCTATTATTTAATGGAATTCATTGTTAAAAAAAAAAAAAAGGGAAGAAAAGTGATAAATGCTGGGCCAGTGGTACACACGACAACTTTGAATAGTCTGAATAGTCTGAAATGTAACGGCGGTGGTGCGTGTGGCGCCTGACGTGTTAAATATTGACTGATTTTACTTAATATAACACCATTTTTTTTTTTATATAACTCTCTCCACCGTAGTCTTTCTAACGTCCAAAACCGTCACCTACCCACTCCCCTCTCACTCTCTCACTCCCTCCCAATGTCCCTAGAAGTTACAACCTTCAATTCTCTCCACCCTAATCTTTCTCCAGTTCAAATCCGTCACCTACCTACTCCCCTCTCACTCTCACTCTCACCTTGGCCTCGTACAGGTCGTCCACTTAGGGCGTAATGTTCTTGAGTTGTTCTTCACAGTCCTCTCAAGTTCTCTCAGTGAGTCTTTGAGTTTTGCTTCATATTCTACTTGTAACTTCCTATCAAGCTCACCTATCTCCAGGTGTTTGCGCTTCTTCGTTTCTGTCACCTACTGCTCATAAATTGCAGTGGTAGGAGTAGTAGTAGTAGTGGTAGAGGGTGGGTGCAGCATAATTGCGGGCTCACAAAAACACAAAATTATCTCATCGTTTCATTACACTTTCTTATTCGTTTTTGTTTCAGCGGTGCATTTTTACCGCAGATTTTCTTTTCATCTGTATTTTCTTGCTTTTCTCTCACTTTCCATTTGTTTTGTTTAACTTGCTTTCTCCTTCGTCTTACTCTGGCCACCATTCTCTCTCTCTCTCTCTCTCTCTCTCTCTCTCTCTCTCTCTCTCTCTCTCTCTCTCTCTCTCTCTCTCTCTCTCTCTCTCTCACCCTCACCATCACTATCTCACTCTCTCTCTCTCTCTCTCTCTCTCTCTCTCTCTCTCTCTCTCTCTCTCTCTCTCTCTCTCTCTCACCCTCACCATCACTCTCTCTCTCTCTCTCTCTCTCTCTCTCTCTCTCTCTCTCTCTCTCTCTCTCTCTCTCTCTCTCTCTCTCTCTCTCTCTCTCTCTCTCTCTCTCTCTCAGTAAAGGAAGGTAAAGTGATTTTTGATTTTTGATTTTTTTTTTTTTTTGTTAATGTGTCAGGGTACATGGTCTCAGTTTGGCAATGGAATGAATGGAGCAAGTTTTGATGTCAACTTGATGTGGAGGAAAATTGTGTTTCCTTTTATATATATATATATATATATATATATATATATATATATATATATATATATATATATATATATATATATATATATATATATATATATATATATATATATATATATATATAAAGTAAGCACAATTTTTGTCCACGTGAAAAATTAAATAAATGATAAACGACCCATTACAAAGCCTCATTACTTAAACTCAGAAATCACAATGAACAGAAATGGTCTTTACGACGCCAGTACTTCACTCAGGTATTAAACACCAGTGACGCATCACTTTTCTCTCGCTTTCTTTTCTACACTACCAGCGTGACGCCCTCCACGCCCCTGCCACCCACGCCAACCACTTCACAAACTTTAGAAAAACTGACTCAAAACACAACTGCACTCGTTTGCAGAGAGAGAGAGAGAGAGAGAGAGAGAGAGAGAGAGAGAGAGGGGGGATGAATTGAGGGCAGAGAAAGAACGGGGGAGCGAAGGGTCAGCCAGAGATGTGCGCTTGGGATAGTGAAGGTGGTGGTAACAGGCAGCCCTCACAGCCCCTGCCACCACCACCACCACCAACCACCACCTTTCATCACCAATTGTTACCTTCAAGCTGCCATCGCATACATCCTGCCTTCATTCCTTATTACGTTACAGGTATGACACCTGAATACTACTAATGGCGCCACCACCACCACCACCACCACACCTGTCCATAAAACCAATATTTCCCTTTCATGTATTTTGTCTACGTAATGAAACGGCGGAGGGAAGCATCACGTAGACAGACAGACACAGATTGCTCTCTCCACCAGTCATCCATCAACAGACTGACTGACTGACTGTGTGATTGAAAGACGAACAGACAGATACATACTGGTCTCTCCACCATTCCTCCATCAACAGACTGATTGACTGATTGAAAGACGGACAGACAGACACAGAGTGGTCTCCCCACCAGTCCTCCATCAACCGACTGACTGACTGACTGACTGAAAGACGGACAGACAGACAGGTGGTGTACTCATATTTATCTGCTCAGCTTCTCAGCTTACTTAACTGCAGCCTCAGTCATATAACTTTCATCATCAGAGTCAGGAAAGTTAAAATATTGGTTCATTTGCTGTCAATCTCTCTCTCTCTCTCTCTCTCTCTCTCTCTCTCTCTCTCTCTCTCTCTCTCTCTCTCTCTCTCTCTCTCACTGACGTCACATCACACAGGTCATTATATAGATGAAATTGTTTAAATATGCACACATTTCCTAATAGAATTAATTTTCTATTGTAAGTTTACATAAATAGTCCAATAATAGTATACAAAACCACAGATTACTACCTTTCATTACGTGTGGAGCTTCAATCTCAAATAAAAACCATTATACATTGACTCAAATAAGGCAACACTCACCTGGGACACGAGGAGCAGGGGAGGACAGGCAGGGAAAAGCGGGGAGAGGGTGGCGGGCAGGCTAGGAAGGGAGCGAGGAGGAAGGGAAGGGGAGAGAAGGCCTGAAACAGGGAGGTGAAACAGCGAACGAGTGACTGCAATTTGCTGATTATAGGAGTACACACACACACACACACACACACACACTCTCTCTCTCTCTCTCTCTCTCTCTCTCTCTCTCTCTCTCTCTCTCTCTCTCTCATCCCTGATAATCGTATCACCGCCACCACCACCACTTCCACTCCGTCCGATAAACACCTTTTTACACCACCACCACCACCACTTAGCCCGCTCCGACTACGACCACCGCCACCTACCACCTCCACCACCACCACCACCACCATGGCAATCCTCAACCACACCCAACAACCACAACACCGTTGCGTCCGCTGCACCCACCACTGTCACACAACCACCACAATCCCCAACAACCACAACCACCTTTAACATAAGCCAGTCACGTTCACCACCACTACCAACACCCTCTACAACCATTCCAACCATACCAAACACCACCACAACCACCACCTCAACCCAGTCACGTCCGCCATAGCCACCTCCACCTCCCCCTTCCACCATCCTACTCTCCACATCTCTCTTCCACTATCCACTCCTCCCTATCCACCACCAGGCCATACTCACATCCACCTCTCCCTCCACACCGCAGTCCACCACAACATGCCCGCCAGGGACAGACGCAACACCGCTTCACCGCCGTAACACAACCGGGGACTCGTCACGTCAGCGGGCGCAGGGCGAATGGCTGAGGAGACGGCGAGGAGAGAGTATCACGTGACTTGAATACTTGGCGCTGATTGGTGAAGGCTGTGCTGAGGTAATTGTCACTAAGAACGGAGCCACTCTCGCAATACTACTTGTAATGATACAAAATAATAGAATCACGGTTATTATTACCAGTAAAAGACACTTACCAATACACTGTGAGGCAAGAAGTAACGACAAATGAAGGATGCGTGAGCTTTACGAAGAATACGAAAGAAAACGGAAAAATAGAACGCTCTGATTGGCAGACGGGAAGCAGACCACCACCACAGCTCTCGTATTTATTGAGGCTTATATAGACTTGAAATAGCGACTTGAGACTAATGAAATAACGTAATACATGTAGTGCGGGTGTTTTCATCAATGACAGACAGACTAATGCTATGAGATAAAGAAAAAAAAAGATACATTGCAGTCACTGGGGGAATGTAGCAAGGCAGTCTCAGGTATCATGAATGCACTTGTTTTTCATGAAGCAAGGTTATGTGCCTGTATTCTGAAAGGCTTTGCTCTCTCACCAGACTATTTTCAAAGGCCACAGAAATAATTACCCGGGTTTTCAAGACTGGTTCTCCCGTTGATGCTGTAGAGACCTTACCAGTCTGTAACTAGAACCATAGAAACACTCTTAAAACTTGTGTAATTTCAACTACAGCCTCTTGAAAGTAGTCGGGGTGCGGGCAGAAATGTTTCACGATACGGTGTATCGTGAAACATTTCTTTTGGCACTTTTGTTAGAAATACAGGCAGGGAATCTGCTTCATTAATTAGGGAGCCGTCTTTACACACACACACACACACACACACACACTGTGTGTTACGTGTTCACTGTCAATCTATTCACTTCTACTAACAGTTTCCGAGCTCTATGTAATCAGCAGCTATTACTAAAAAGAATAAAGCAAATAAAAAACTGTAGGGGAGGAGTCACTGTACACAAATGAGCGCCTATAAAGTAGCAGATGATAAAAAGAAAAATGATCCGACAGTGAAAGGATTAAGCATTTAGGAGGCGCAGGTGCGAGGCGATTACTATAAATAACACCTCGACTTTCCCATGACTCGGTAACAAAGAGGAGCAGTCAGGCGGGTGGGCTGAAGGCGGCCACAGCCACAGCTGACCACCTCGCCGCACCCTCCGCCCCATTCCAGGTTAGACGAGTGTTGTCTGTCGCACTGTGTATCTTTTCGTGGTGACGTCACGGGCGGCGGCGCAACAAGGGGATGATTCCCCGGCAGGTATTGGCCGCTATCGAGTTTTCACGGAGCTGCAACAAAACGATAGCCAGAGCCGTGAGCTTTTCGATTTTTGCAGCCTGAAGTGAACTTGTGGCGGGATGGGAAACATTTCACTCTAATGCACCTTTATTTTATACAAGTTTTTTTTTTTTTTCCACATGCATGTTTATTCTACTGACTTGTCACACGCATGTTTACAATACTAGCCGTCACTCTTGTTACACGCCAAACTCTCCACTGAGCCGCTGCGTGGAGTGAAGACACCAACACTGGCCAGCAGCACTCTCATCACTCCTTTGGCTGCAACCCTAATAGCAATCCTGGCCTGACCTGGCGTTCCTAGGTGTGTGTACGTGTGTTAATTAACGCCTATTTTTGACATATTACACTAACTAATCATAATTAACAATACAGATTATATAATCTAGGTTAAAATCATAATTATATCGAATATAATTACAACCGATTCATGATTTCTGAGGTGGTCCATCGATTCCCAGAAACAGCCTCGCGACCATGGGCTTGGGAGCGAATCATCTCTGTGGCCTTTGAAAATGATGGTGGTGAAAGAGAAGAGGGTTTATGAATATGGTTCTTGAAGGATGTACCGTGCTTCATTTCCCGAGGCAGGAAAGGCTGACGGGGAGCACAGGAGTAAGGGGAGAGAGGGAAAGTTCCATTGTCTGTTGGTTTATCTTGCGAGGTCTAATTTCAGCTCCTCTCAGGATCATCTTATCACTGGTGGTATTTGTGGGTGGACGCACGCAGCCTTCACATGGCCACGATAGGTAAGGTTGGCTGGCGACTGCACGGCTGCTTACAAAATTCCATGCGAGTAAATGATTCCCCACGAATATCTCACCAATGCAAAAAAATAAAGAAAGAAATGAATGAACGAATAATTAAGTAGAATAAAATACAAATATAAAAGAAAAGTAGAGCGAAATTATTTTTGGACGACATCTTAAACGCGGAGTCTTAGTGGTGAAAATTTAGCCTGGGGGAACTCATGACGTAGGTATGAATGAATGTATGTCTGAATCCTGTACTCTTAAATTAAAGGCTTCGTCATCTCATCAGGACTCTTAACCCTTCCACTGCGACACGAAGCAATTACCACCACCAAAAGTAGTGCCTGAAATCTTTATAAGCATCTACAAGAAGGGGATTAAAAAGAATAGATTTTGCAATTTGTACACAGTTTAAAGATTGCAGATGGCTGCAGAACAAGTAGAAATGTCTCAGAGTGATTAGTAATTGAGGAAAGGTGTACCAGATAGCAGTTAAAGGGTTAAAGGCTTCGATCTCTCACTAAGATGGCTAGTTAGGCTCGTGTACGTATTTTCTCACTCCTTGATAAAACTATCACCAGAATGATGACAATACCATTTTAAACTCCAATAACTTCACTAGAGACTGTCAAAATAAGCAGAAATAAAACATCACAACGATTATAAATGCGAATCTAGTATGTCTGTGCAGTAAACCTGACTATCTTTAACCTCCGCCATGAGAGAGAGAGAGAGAGAGAGAGAGAGAGAGAGAGAGAGAGAGAGAGAGAGAGAGAGAGAGAGAGAGAGAGAGAGAGGTTCATAATTGGTTGACTTTATATATATATATATATATATATATATATATATATATATATATATATATATATATATATATATATATATATATATATATATATATATATATATATATATATATTAAGGACGTGGAGTAGTTATATAATGCAAGGGAATGATCTCTAACAATTTCCAGAGGATGGTTGATAAGAATGCACCTGTGCTTCTGAAAGTATTGGTTTTCATATTAATATAGAACATTATTAGTATTTTTTTCATTGAGTTGTACTTTACTATAACATTGATTTCTTTTACCATTGTTAATATATTTTGTAATTATTGTGTGTGTCAATTGTTTCTTATAAGATGTATATGCCTCCGGATGAAAAAAAGTCAATATTATCGTTATTACTTTTGTTTTCACCATCTTACTCTTATTATTATTATTATTATATTATTATTATTATTATTATTATTATTATTATTATTATTATTATTATTATTATTATTATTATTATTATCATTATTATTATTATAATTATTTTTATTATTATGTTTACGAGACTGTTCGTTTACAGCAGGGCCTAAGAGTGTGTGATGCGGCCTGGTATATAGTCAGATAAATTAAATATAGCCAGACTATTACTATTATTATTATCATTGCTACTACTACTACTACTAGTAGTAGTAGTACTACTACTACTACTTCCAGCATTGTTTGTCGTAGCGTGTACTTCCTCATCATTAGAGACACCTACGGAACAACAGGAAGACAGCCAAGGAAGACCCGAGTGTTGAGCAAAACGCGATCAAACGAAGGGGAAAGAAGAGCAAGACGTGTGTGTTTATTAATGCCACTTGTCAATATTCGCTGCTTCATGGTCTGCTGCCACTCTTCCCTCTCATCTCATCTCATACGGGACTCTCCAAGGATATTAGCACTTTCCTGCTCCAAGATGATAATTTGACACTTGTGCTCAGTGTTAATCCGTATCTCTCTCTCTCTCTCTCTCTCTCTCTCTCTCTCTCTCTCTCTCTCTCTCTCTCTCTCTCTCTCTCTCTCTCTCTCTCTCTCTCTCACTGCGATACACTTAAAGAGGGAGTTGGTTGTGTTTAGCCATAAAGCATATCAATGTACTTTATCCTTTGATTTTTTTTTTTTTTTTAGTATATCGGTATAAATATAATACAGGTCTTCAGATAGTGTGCTTCATCTTTATTTTTTTAATGTGTATTTTCTTCGGTGCGTTTACTTTTTATTTATTTTTCAGTCTAAGATTGTGAATGATTGAGCACTATCGAACAAAGGCGTCTGTGTTGAGTCTTGTTATGGTACAGTACTAAACCCTTCCCAGTCTTTCCCATTGTTTCTCCTCGATTCTCCTTCATTCATCTTCTCTCCCTTCCTCTTGTTCTCCTGTAGGGCTCCTTGTGATTAGCTATCGAGCGGTGACGCACACTACAAAATTTGCTACCTTTTTTTTTTTCTGTCCTTGGCCATCATTGTCTGCCCCCATCACCGCCACCACCGCCACCACCACAACCACCACCACCAACACCTACTCTGTCAAAGTAAATGCCAATTCATCAGTTTGCTAGACCTGTTTGCATTACTGCATCCGCTACCCAACCCCCCCCCAAAAAAAAAAGCAACACCGCCTCTGAAGCCTTAGTACATTACATTATCACTATCACTATCATCATCATCATCATCATCAGCAGCAGCAGCAGCAGCAATAACAGCAACGGCAACATGTGCAAATACAATACAATACGTAGGCAACTAGTGTTGCTTAAAAAAAAAAAAATCCTACGCCTATATTTTCCCCACCGTCACTCTCCACGCCTTTCTCCGTCAACACAGAACACTGTCCGTACACTTGTATATCTGAAAGCCCTTTGGATTCATATTTGCATTTTTTTTTTTTTTTTTTACATTATAATGGTGCGTCCTGAAGCGTGGTGGCGTGAAGGGCGGCGGCGACACGAGGTAATTTCACGGCAGGTATTGGCTGTTATCGAGTTTGCATTGAGCGTCCCTGGCTGGTGGTTTGTTTTCGATGTAACTGTTTGCCTTTGCTAGTGTTTCAGCCTGAAGTGAACCAGTGATGTGATGAAAACCTTCCACTCTTTAACTAACGCTGCTTTCATTCTTCTATACTTTTTTTATACGTGTCTTTATTTTATCAACTTTCAGAACTCTCTCCATGGAGTGAAGACACCAACACTGACCAGCCGCCAGTCACCAGCCTCGACAAACTCCTTATCTTTCTTCCATCACGGAAATATCCCATATTTTTTTCCACCTTTAAAGATTTTTCATCTGACTTGCACCACCAAAAAGTTTCCCATTAATCTTTTACCGTCAACAGTTTACCATCACCGAGTTTCTCCGGCTTTCAAAACTCCGGCATTTCTTGGCACAGGTCTTCACACTGTCCACACACTTCAGGCGCCCTTCCCTCCACGCCTGACTATTCTGTCACATGTAAATATAAGGTTCATTGATAAACAAGTTACATTTAAGATCATGATCTCGAATCGTGATGAATAACCAGGAAAGGTCGCTTGTTGCTCGCCGATTCCTAATTACCAAGAGATTACGAGATTCGGTAAAATTAATGCAGAACTTTCCAGTCTGCAAGTCTGTAATCCTGCGGGGCTGCAACAGGTGCCCCAGGGGAGGCGGGGGAACAGACTCTCGTTTTCTTTGCCTGCCGTTCTGGAGCGGGAGGCAAGCGGGCGTCACTCCTCGAGGGATGAAAGGACACGTCTCTATTAACATGTCAAATTCTTGAGTGTAAGCGACGTGAGGAAATGATCAATTTGAGTTAACGTTTACACACACACACACACACACACACACACACACACACACACAGACACACACACACACACACACACACACACACACACACACACACACATCTGGAACGTAAACCAGGTAAAATCTCTAGGAGGCAGTCACCACACCACGCGTCACCTCAGCGCCAACCATTGCACCGAAGTAAGTGGCCCCGCATCCACTCACTCCCTTCTGCCTTTAACTTGCTTCTGCCGAAAGTGTTCTTTGCTTTGTGAAACTTTATCGTTCGCACACTCCTTCATGTTCTTGTCACAAAAACGTAGAACTGGTGATACAAAAATATCGAGTTTGAGAAACAGAAATTACAGTCACTAGAAATACTGTGCGCGTCTCCCATGATTTCCATCTCTCTCGGCACGTTGCATTCTTTCAATAATATTTTTAGAAGCTTTCCTTATTTTATGATGATGATGATGATGATGACACAGTTTTCATCAGCTTTACTCCCGATCTTCCACAACAGAAAGTTTCATTATACAATGGTTCTTTCATATTTTTCGATATTTTTACTTCCTGGAACACTGTGTTCTCTAGCCACACTTGTACTAATATTTTCCATCCTAGTTTTTCACACTATTGACCCGACCTTCCATTGGTAATCAAGAACACAGTGTCTAATGTTCATCAGTCCTGCATCAGTGCACTCCGCACTTCTCTCTTGTCTTGCTCATTTACACGTATTTTTGGCACCGTAGTTTTGTCCAGTCAACTTTGCCTTTGTCTTATTCTGTTCATCGAGCCTGAGCCGAGACCCTTCATCCTGCAGGCAACATCCATGATCTTCTAAAACCCAGTCATTCTAGTTACCCCGCCAGGAGCTTTTCTGTACTGTTTCTCTGACGGAGCCTCATCCTTCTTAGTGCTGCTGTTCCTCCTTTCCTCTGAACTATTATTGATTACACGTGTGAGACCTTCCTGTCTGTACCTAACACATTAAAACTTTGGACGATAACAACATATTACACTACAATATGATCCTCGCACATTCAAGACAGAAAACTACTACTGCTTTCTCTCCCCACTGAAAATATTGCTTTTACCAACAATAATCAATAATCGTCCATCTTTCAGTCCTTAGAAAATAAAGAGTTTTTTTTTTTATGTCAGTTTTCATTATTTTGGTGGGTTGTGCCCCTCTGGTGGGTTGTGCCCCAAAGCTAGTAAAATAATCCCCAATTATTTTTCAGTCTCTCTCTCTCTCTCTCTCTCTCTCTCTCTCTCTCTCTCTCTCTCTCTCTCTCTCTCTGCAGTGTTAGCATCTGTTAAGAGAGCTATTTTAGTTGAGTCTTTTCGTAATACTTCACCATTAATAAATTAAAAATTTTCTATCGTGTCCTTCTATCCTTCTGATTTAACACATTGATTTTTTTTTATTGCTTGGAAAATATTCTTTCTTGTCATTTATCCTTCAACGGCAGCTGACTTGGATGGAATTTCATAATATGTCGCTAGAATAATACCAAGTGGTGCCGTGCTGACAACCTGCCAAGCCAAATCAAGGCAACTTTGCCCTCGACTCTTGCTTCACTTACATGGCTGAGGCACGATCGCTGCGATTTCTGAAGGTGACGTCACACCTTCCCGATTCTCTCACATCTTATAATCCTCTCTCTCTCTCTCTCTCTCTCTCTCTCTCTCTCTCTCTCTCTCTCTCTCTCTCTCTCTCTCTCTCTCTCTCTCTCTCTCTCTCTCTCTCTCTCTCTATCGAAGCAGTTGATGGTCGTTTAGTGAAAGCTAAAGAAGTAGTTGATGGCAGTGAGATCATTAACTACATGATTAGCAGTAGTTAATTAACCCTTCAGACAACCTTCTCGTACCTTGAGAAGTTAATTAAAGTACTACAAAAATATTATAATCAAGTAATGAATTCTTCCCACGTAAAATGTCATTGAAGGATACCAGCTTTACTAAGTGTTACAGAGGAAAACCCTTTATACCTCACGTCATGTCACGGTGACAGTGTTAATTAAGAGTCTACGTAATGAAGTATTGGTTATCTCTCTCCTGTATCCTTAAGGCAACAAGAGTGACGAAAAAGGTTTAAACAGAAACTTGTTATGCGCTCCAGCTCTCTTCCCCACTCCGTGACGCAATGCTTCCTCTGTTCTCGTTTTCTCTCGGGGAACATGATCAGATGTGTCTTTTAAAATTACTCATTTACTGTATAGTATCAGTTAATTCACCCCCAGACTGTTTCTTTGAGTCAGAATTATGGAGGAAAGTTGAGGAATAGTGACGTAGGAGTTCATAAAAGCGAGCAAACAGAACTCTTGCAAAGAACCAAAGCGATAAAAGAAAAACGAGTGTGTAAGAAAACGGTCATATATTCGCGCAGACTCAAATAAAATAAATGAAAGCTGCACGCTTCCTAGAAGGCAAGAGGAGATGAATCGTGAGTGCATGAAGATACCGTTCCCATCCCTTTCTTTGCCTCCCTTTGTACTTTGAGCCTCAGCAGAGCACACAAGGGACAATTGGTGACGGTTTACAGATCACTAGTGCCTCAAGACTGCCCTGGCCGAAAGGGAGAGCACACAATAGAGAAAAATACTGAAAAAAATAAAAAGAAGCCTTGTAATATTGAGCGCTGTAAGTAGAAATGGAATTAGCTATATTCCCAAAGGTCTCGAAGGTACTTTCAAGTAAGCTTAAAGTGCCTGTTGATAATACATCAGCGAAATATAATAGGTATAAACGTTTTTGAAGTGAAAAAGGAGTTTGGTTCGTGTTATGAGTGAATGCAAGTGATGTTAAAGCAAAGAAAAAGAAAGCCGAAAAGTATGCAGGTGTTTTGAAATGTGTTAAGAGAAGAGTACCTGTAGAAACAGGTGTTTCTCAGGCTTAAAAAAATAATTTGTTGGTAGTAGGAGTGAATCCAAAGGAAGGTAATGCACAGATTTAATGTTCGTAGTGTTAAAGAATAAAATAATTGTACGTAGATGTTTCCATCAGCTGTAAAAAATAAATAAATAAATAAATAAATAATTAAATAAATAAATAAAAGTATGTAGAAATACGAGTATGTAGCAAAATGTGTAGATGAGGAAAAAAAAAGAAATGGACACGCTATTCTGTATGCACACACACACACACACACACACACACACACACACACACACACACACATACACACACACACACACACACACACACACACACACACACACACACACACACAAACACACACACACACGTCATAAAAAGGCATGAAACCAATAATGTTAATTCAATTAAAAGTTTAAAAAAAGTGAGAAATATGAAAAAAAAATAAAGAAAATATTACAGTACTACGTAAATGAAATGAAAAAAAAAGAAAATGAATTTTTTTACTTTATTTTCATGTTTTTTTTTTTTTTGAGAATATTTTGGAGGTATCTTTTAATGAAGCAGGTTTGGGTTACTTTCCAGAACCTCACTATTCTAGACTGTATCTTTTCATGATTTCGCTATCTACGCCATTATTCCTCAATACACTAAACATTTTGTCAGACTTTATTCCATGATGTTAATGTTTTAGAAGATTTTTTTTTTCTGTAATTTTACTGTTTTGGGCTACTTTCCTTCCAAAGGCCTGTTTCTTTCCACATTACACCTCTTTTTGTGTTGTTTTCATTTATATTTTTTCATATTTTGTGTTGTTTTCATCTACTTTTTTTTTGTGTAATGCTATTTTTCATCCATAACCTCCTTTATTTTTAGCTATTTTAATTTTCTGTTTTCTTTTTTTTTTTTTTAGAATGTCAAAATTTTTACCGCGATCATTTTATATATATATATATATATATATATATATATATATATATATATATATATATATATATATATATATATATATATATATATATATATATATATATATATATATATATATACAAAAAAAAAAAGATGCCCACTGAAATGCCAGTCCCATAAAAGGGTCATATAGCAGTAATCAAAAATTGATAAATAAGTGTCTTGAAAACTCCCTCAGATCAGAAGAGCAGTTAGCATGAAAATATCGGTACAAAACAGCTAGAAATGCAACATTGCGGCGGTGAGAGAGAGGCCGAAGACAGTTTTTTTTTTTTTATGTAGGAAGGACACTTGCCAAGGGCAACAAAAATCTATTAAAAAAATGCCCACTGAAATGCCAGTCCCACAAAAGGGTCAAAGCAGTGGTCAAAAATTGATGAATAAGTGTCCTGAAACCTTTCTCTTGAAGGAATTCAAGTCATAGGAAGGTGGAAATACAGAAGCAGGCAGGGAGTTTCAGAGTTTACCAGAGAAAAGGATGAGTGATTGAGAATTCTGGTTAACTCTTGTGTTAGAGAGGTGGACAGAATAGGGGTGAGAGAAAGAAGAAAGTCTTGTGCAGCGAGGCCGCGGAAGGAGGGGAGGTATGCTGTTAGCAAGATCAGAAGAGCAGTTAGCATGAAAACAGCGGTAGAAGACAGCTAGATATGCAACATTGCGGCGGTGAGAGAGAGGCTGAAGACAGTCAGTTAGAGGAGAGGAGTTGATGAGACGAAAAGCTTTTGATTCCACCCTGTCTAGAAGAGCAGTATGAGTGGAACCCCCCTAGACATGTGAAGCATACTCCATACATGGACGGATAAGGCCCTTGTACAGAGTTAGCAGCTGGGGGGGTGAGAAAAACTGGCGGAGACGCCAGAAAAAGAGAGAGAATAAGAGAGAGAATAAGAGAGAGCTAATTTAGATTTATTGCCATAGCAGAGAATACTGTATAAAAAGAGTAATGCTTGTTAAATTTCATTATGTGAAGTGGATTTTCATCTTATTTTGTATTTATGTGAAATAGTGGGACAAAAACATATCAGTCGTCTTATGAGTGAATTAACTTTCAGAAAATAATGTTTAAGAATAAAAGTGGTGTATATTGACAACCGTGCAGTGTTGAGGCGACTGAGGAAGCTCCTGTCACCATTGAATTTTTTTCCTCACTTTAACTTAATATCGGTACGAACCAATCAGGAAAAGTCAAGTGTGTGGTGAGTTTATTAACGTTGCTTCAAAAAGTACTGTAATATATAAAGTGGTTGAGAAATTTCCCCTACTAGTGAATACCCGCCTTTCACTTACCTAACATAAACTACTGAGAGAAAAATAAAGTCTAGAGATTTTATAAACGTGTTAGAACGTAGAAAAAAGTGCAAAAAGTCATGTTAGATTTAATTTCTGGGAGTGGTGTGGAGCTTAACCATTCTACGCCTCCACTGACGAATCTCCATCACACACTTACCTAACAAAGTATTAAGAGGGAGAAAATAGCAGTGTTTATATAAGGTAACATAGAGTGTGGCATAAAAGTCAAGGTATATTTAATTGTTCTGAGTAGTGAGGAGGTTGAACTCTTCACGCCTCCAGTAGTAAAGCTCCACCAGGTGAAGGTCTCTGGTGATCATATAAAGCATAATGAAACAAAGTAATATACAAACTCATGTTAGATTTGATTAATTTGATTTACACACACACAAGCCGTACAATAATTCTTCCACACACTCGTACTGGCCTCTTCCTGCACCCAACCACTCCTTTTTCCAGTTTCTCATCCCCACCTACCTGTCGCCACACCCAACCTGTCATCCTCCTGCCTAGTCATCCCTTTCTCTCCTCCCCTGCCTTATTCCCTATTATTGTTACTCTTTACTCTGTCCTAGCCATCTCACAACCACTACCTATCCATCCCTCGCTCGCCTGACCTTCCTCAACCTCTTGTGACGTCGCAGATAGACGATACTTGGAACTGAATCCTGAGACGAATCATCTTGGCAGCGCGAGACTCAAGGGACGAGGCTAGCTGATATGATTATGTGTGGCGTAAATGTACGTATGTAGTTTACTATATATAGTTTTTCAAATGTACACGTCTTCTGCAGTTTATTCTTCTTTTATAGTGATAATGCTTCTCCTATCGCCGTTTCCTAGAGTGAGGGGTTGGCTCCATGTACGAGTCTCCTCCAGCTGTTTCTGTCCCTTGCATCATCCTCTGTGACTCCCATCCTTTGCAGTTCTACCGTAGTTCCTTCCCTCCATCTCACTCTGTCTCACTGTAAGCAGCAATGTCCCTGTGTCACCATCTTTGTTTTGTGAGTCACGTTAACTATTCACAGCTTGGTAATGACGAGTGAAACGCTCGAACTGCTTCACTGCGTCACTCACTGTTCATGCTCATATCTGTCAACGTCCACATCTCCTTTATTTACAACATAACTCTTATTTCATATGAAAAAAAAAAACTATGTTAGTATGTAAAATGATAATACATTCGTGTGAATACAATTTCTTGGACAGATATCACGCCGCTGCCTCTATGTATTTACAGAACAAGCCAGCGCCAAGTACACGAGTTGAGACGAAAAGACGCCGTGACGCAGTGGGCCTCTGCTTTCGTGGACAGTGATCTGCCGCAAGAGGTGAGTTTTGTCCTGGCCGCGGAATTCCGGATAACGCAGGTGTTTGGGAGAGTGGATGATCAGCCAGGACTGAGTAGAAGATGCCGAGTCTCGGGAGTGAACTGTGTGGTGCAGGAGTGTAGCGGTTATGCAGTCTCTTTTAACAAGAGACATCGTGGAGGAGGCTGGCGAGTGCTCTCAACACACGTGAGGGAGAGGAGCCATGGTAACTGTGACCCTGGCCAGGAAGTCTCTTGTTCTGAACATCTGCGTTGTGTTACCAAGACTGTGTATTGGTGCAGCGCATACAGTCTGATCACTAAGCGTGTTGTAGTGGTGAAACTATTGCGAATGATTATTGATCGTTAGAAAAAAAACTATAGGTCTGATAATAATTCGATGCTTGAGTTACACTAACGCTGCCACCGCCACCACCGCCGCTACTAAGAGAAAGTACATGATTCTTGTTCACGTTAATAGTAATAGGAAGGAAATATCTTCATTTTTCCCCATATACTGTGGAAGTGCTCCCTCAAGACGAGACCCAGAACTCTTTTACACTGGGTGACTGTAATACAAAGATTGAGAGAAAAAAA
>NC_087198.1:3351862-3414362 GCF_035594125.1 Scylla paramamosain
TTTTTTTTTATTTTTGTTTAATTGTTCTCTCTTGTTACGTGTTTCTTTTCTTCTTGTTTTTTTTTTTTTTTTTGCGTTACAACACGCCTCCCTCCTTATGCTCGCGTGTCCTTCCGCGACTGGTTACTTAGCTAGGTGTTCGTTCCCTCATCCGTGGATGTGGCGCAGGGTGTGGGTTTGGAAGACCCGCTTCATGCTCCCGGAACCAGAGGAGCCATCGGCGCGGCCCTCATCCACGCCCACGAACACCAGGGTGATCCCAACAGCCAGCATTGTCAACAGCCAGTCGTACCTGTCCATGTCCTGTGTGGCTGATACCTTTATCAGGAAGTGCATGTTATTTCTACATTGTGTAGAGACAAAAGTACCCATCCATAACTCCTGGGAAGGCATATATTAGCAGAATTCATAACTTCCGAGTTTAGAAATAGAGCCTTTGTGGCGAAAACAAAATATAAAATTCAATATCTTGACTAGGAAGAAGAGATATCAAAAATCAATCATATTTTTCTACAATAGTTATATCGTAAGGCAGGAAAATCAGTTCTGAGTATTTTTAATATGACTACAAGTCTGATGCAGTCAGAAAACACTTATATTTATAAAGAAATAATGGTAGGGAGGTCATCCTGCAGACATCAGGTGTCGGCAGGAATCTCATCTCTTAGAGGAATAAACATTTCATTATGTGTTTAAATAATGTGCAGAAGGAGCAACAATAATTATCTAAAAGCATGTACCTTCATCATGGTTTTAATCACATCATAAGATCAATATGAACTGCTGCAATGGACGTAATAGCCAACTGGACAATATCAGAATCTTATATATAAGTAATGACTTCCCTTTATCCATAGACACAAATATTTTCATCTCATTTATATTCTCTCAACCATTTTAAGTAGCAAATTTTGACATTTTACCACAAGATGAACGATCGCTAATATTTAAAGCACATCACTAATTGGAAATTTAACATTAACTTTTCCTTCCTCACTTTTTGAAAATACAACACTGAAGCAATTATGCATGAAATTATCTGAGTCTGCGTTGCGTGCAGTGTTTTTTTTTTTTCCTTTCCTTCAAATGAGTAATTTTCTTTTCTATCTCGGATAATAAAGATCATAATATATGTTTAAAAAGCCGTGATGTTAAAATGTTGTTCTTAGCTCTTGTTAGAAGGAAATTACATTCGATCTAACTTGACATGAGATTGGTGTGTACCTGATCAAGACTATCTATACCGTGACATTGCTGGCTTTTTATCATGGGTTCATATCATCTTCATATACAAGGCACAAAATGTTCCACTTATCAGCCTCTTGGATTGAGGTGTCACGCTCAGTCCTTGTACATCAGGGAAGTAATCACCCTAAGGCAAAGCTTACAGTCTGATAAGGAAAGACCATAAGCTACGTACTTCTGTTTAGACCTGAAGTCTTGCTCATCATTAATCACTCACATCCTGCTCACAACCAGGTGAATATAACGTTTTGAAATATGCTCATCTTGTCGTCTGACTCATCATTCTTCTCATCGTGATCATCTTCATTGAAGTATCTTCTCTACTGCTAACTGTGATGTTCTTCAACAATTTAGTTTCCCTTGTTTCACCTTAAAGCTCTTCTGTAGCTCTCATTTCTCTGTGTGGTGGTGTCAGTTTAATCTGTAGGCAGTGTTTCATATCCCTTGTGCTAACATACCTTATCTTCACTCTACCCCACTGATCGTTGTCTGTTCATCCTTAGCTACCAAGGAATATAATATTTATCATAGACTCTTTTACTAATTTAGTTGTCATCTCTCGACGAAATCATTGCATTAAGCTTCCTTTTCTCATGCAGTATCATAAAGAACTGTCGAGGATACACTTAAACATTTCCACGTGAACCGTTATACCTCCTCCACATTATTCACAATACAGCGCGCCATGTATTCGTGTACTGCGTTTATCTGCAATGCTTTTCAGCTTAATAATCATATAACTTAGCAAACACATATTGAAAGACTATCAACAGTTATATATTTAATCAGTTTTTCTTTGTGGCATGCCAGCAACTTTTCTTTTGCATTTTCAATCGATTCTTTGTGGCTTCCATGTTCTTTTTTTTCTTATCGGCTTTAATATTTTATTTTCTTCGTGGCTCTCATTTGTTTTTTTCCTTGTTTTAATGTTTACTTTTCTTTGTGGTTACAAAACATTTTTCCTCTCTTCTTTGTGGTTATTTTTTTTCTCTCTTCTTTGTGGTTACAATATATTTCTTTTCCTCTCTTCTTTCTGGTTAAAATATATCTATTTTTGTCTCTTTGTGGTTACAGTATATATATATATATATATATATATATATATATATATATATATATATATATATATATATATATATATATATATATATATATATATATATATATATATATATATATATATATATTTGTGTTTTTATAGTTACAATACATATTTATTTTTTTCTTTATTGGTAGGATACATTTTTTTTTTGTTCTTTGAGGTTACAATACATTATTATTATTATTATTATTATTATTATTATTATTAATTTCAATGTTGTCCCATTTTACATAATTACAAATTCTTGCTTATGTATACGGTCAAGCTTTTCCACATGTGGGTACTTGTCGAAGCGAAGCATCTGGGGCGTCCCCCATCCTTCTGAATCGACTAATCCATGACAGGATTTGCAAAAAAAAAAAAAAAAAAAAAAAAAAAAGAGAAATAAATAAATAAAAAAAAATAAAAATAAAATAAAATAAACAAGTACTTCTACCTTTCTCCTTTTCTCTCTGAACAAAAAAATACACCTAGATGGAGTAACTTCTACACTGCCATGCCTGTAGGCCAGAAGGAAGTGTGCAAGTTCGCTAGGCACAAGCTGGACGCATACAAGGGTCATTTACCATAATCTGATGCGTCAGTTTTCGAGAACTATATAATGCAGTTATATTTTGCAACATTCAACTCTATCTAACTCATCTTTTGCATAGACACCTTCCAGTCAATCACTTCAGTAAGCCACATATGTTTTTTTTTTTTTTTTTTTTTTAGGTACCTCATATTTGATAGTCATAATCCTCCTCTTTAATATTTTATATTCCTTATCCTCACTTCATAACCTTCTCAACTTTAGTTCTACATATCGATTATACATCAGTTATTCTTAATAGAAATTTCAATATATCTTCATCGATATGTCTTACACAATTCTCTATGCATAATAATTTCATTTGTTTCAAAATATGATTCCGTCAACAGTATATATACATTTTGTTTTCTACATTTCTTTTTTTTTTCTCTTCAGTTTACATTTCGGTTTACATTTATATATTTCTTTTTTAATACTCTCACTTCAACATTTCATAGTCTACGCATATCTACATAATCTACATGCATTGACCGATATTTCACTATACACATAATTACCAATATACTCCCTTCAACACTTCTTGCATGCTTCACTTCAGATTTCAACGTACTCGAGATTACCATGATACTCATTTTACTTTTTCTTCAATATTTCTGTATACTCACAACTACCGATATTTTAGTCTTTCTCCACTATTTCAATATGTTCACAGTTATTGTTATACTCACTTTGCTCTTTCTTCATTATATCAATATAATCACGATTACTAATATACTAATTTCATTATTTCTTCATGTATCACTCTCTATTTCAACATACAATACTCATAATGTACTCATACATACATACTCATACAATACTCATACTCCGAAATTGTTCTCAGAAACTGTGCCTCCGTGCTTGCACCTTGCCTAGTCAAACTCTTTCAGCTCTGTCTGTCAACATCTACCTTTCCTTCTTGCTGGAAGTTTGCCTACATTAAACCTGTTCTTAAAAAGGGCGACCGTTCTAATCTCTCAAACTACCGTCCTATTGCTTTAATTTCCTGCCTATCTAAAGTTTTTTAATCTATCCTCAACAGGAAGATTCTTAAACATGTATCACTTCACAACCTTCTATCTGATCGCCAGTATAGGTTCCGTCAAGGCCGCTCTACTGGTGATCCTCTGGATTTCCTTACTGAGTCTTGGTCATCTTCTTTTAGAGATTTTAGTGAAACTTTTCCTGTTGCCTTGGACATATCAAAAGCTTTTGATAGAGTCTGGCACAAAGCTTTGATTTCCAAATTACCCTCCTAATGTTTCTATCCTTCTCTCTGTAACTTCATCTCAAGTTTCCTTTCTGACCGTTCTATTGCTGCTGTGGTAGACGGTCACTGTTCTCCTAAATCTATTAACAGTGGTGTTCCACAGGGTTCTGTCCTGTCACCCACTCTCTTCTTATTATTCATTAATGATCTTCTAAACCAAACTTCTTGTCCTATCCACTCCTACGCTGATGATACCACCCTGCACTTTTCCACATCTTTTCATAGACGTCCAACCCTTCAGGAGGTAGAAATATCACGCAGAGAAGCCACAGAACGCCTGACTTCTGATCTTTCTAAAATTTCTGATTGGGGCAGAGCAAACTTGGTATTGTTCAATGCCTCAAAAGCTCAATTCCTCCATCTATCAACTCGACACAATCTTCCAGACAACTATCCCCTCTTCTTCAATGACACTCACCTGTCCCCCTCTTTTACACTGAACATCCTCGGTCTGTCCTTTACTTATAATCTGAACTGAAAACTTCACATCTCATCTCTAGCTAAAACAGCTTCTAAGAAGTTAGGTGAATGTAGGCAAACTTCCAGCAAGAATTAAAGTTAGATGTTGACAGACAGAGCTGAAAGAGTTTGACTATGCAAGGTGCAAGCACGGAAGCATAGTTTCGGGGAACAATAGGAGGGACCCCATCAGGTCCATAAGCCTTCCGAGGGTTTAGGCCAGCGAGGGCATGGAAAACATCAGTGCGAAGAATTTTGATAGGTGGCATGAAATAGTCAGATGGTAGAAAAGAGGGAGGAACAAGCCCAGAATCATCCAAGGTAGAGTTTTTAGCAAAGGTTTGAGCGAAGAGTTCAGATTTAGAAAAAATGTGATAGCAATGGTGTTACCTGGTTGAAATAGAGGAGGGAAAAAAGAAAAAGTAAAGGTAAGCTTCACATCTCATCTGTAGCTAAAACAGCTTCTATGAAATTAGGTGTTCTGAGATGTCTCCGCCAGCTGCCAACTCTATACAAGGGCCTTATCCGTCCATATATGGAGTATGCTTCACATGTCTGGGGGGTTCCACTCATACTGCTCTTCTAGACAGGGTGGAATGAAAAGCTTTTCGTCTCATCAACTCCTCTCCTCTAACTGACTGTTTTCAGCCTCTCTCTCACCGCCGCAATGCTGCATATCTAGCTGTCTTCTACCGCTATTTTCATGTTAACTGCTCTTCTGATCTTGCTAACTGCATACCTCCCCTCCTTCATACACACACAACACAGACAGACACATACACACAACACACACACACACACACACACACACACACACACACACACACACACACACACACACACACACACACACACACACACACAGAACACACACACACAGAGACACACACACACACACACACACACACACACACACACACACACACACACACACGCACACACACACACACACACACACAAACACACACACACACACACATATAACATATACAAAACACACACAGAGCCACACACACACACAGAACACACACACACACACACACACACACACACACACACACACACACACACACACACACACACACACACACACACACACACACACACACACACACACACACACACACACACACACACACACACACACACACACACACACACACACACACACACACACACACACACACACACACACACACACACACACACACACACACACACACACACACACACACACACACACACACACACACACACAGACTCACACATACACACACTACATACACATACGCACACACACACACACACAGACACACACACCCACACACACACACACACACACACACACACACACACACACACACACACACACACACACACACACACACACACACACACACACATACACACAGACTCACATATACACACACAACATACACATACGCACACACATACACACAGACACACACACACACACACACACACACACACACACACACACACACACACACACACACACACACACACACACACACACACACACACACACACACACACACAACATACACACACACACAACACAACACATGCAACACACACACACACACACATTTAGCGATTGCGTGTTGACACATAAAAAGTAATGTGTGCTCCAGTGCAAACGTACGAACGCAACTACCTCCTGCGTCGCAGGCGAGGATCAGGTTAAAGGCCGCCCAACGTGATAAAGTACCTTAAGACCCTGAAGCTATTTTGGAACTGCGGGTCGAGGGAAACATGTGCGTCCCATTAAGGTTGTGACCTCCAATGCCAAAGTAGACCGCAGGGTGGGGAAGAAGGAATACAGGCACATTGAAGTACCTCGTGTGTGGTACAGTCTCCCCTCCCTCCTCTTATTCAATGCGACATCTCTGGCCAACAAGATGGACGAGTTAATTGTGACGGTGAGTTCTACTTGTGCAGACATTGTGGCGGTTACAGAGGCGTGGCAGATTGTTCCTGAGGTGTGCACAATGCAGGACTACCAGCTCTACCATCACCTGAGGTACTCTGGAACTCCCTGCCTGCTTCTGTATTTTCACCTTCCTATGACTTGAATTCCTTCAAGATGGAGGTTTCAAGACACTTATTCATCAATTTTTGACCACTGCTTTGACCCTTTTATGGGACTGGCATTTCAGAAGGCATATTTTTTTATTGGATTTTTGCTGCCCTTGGCCAGTGTCCTTCCTACAAAAAAAAAAAGTGAGGTAATGTTAGGTTAGGTGTTGCTAGGTGTGGTTAGGTGATTTTAGAATTGTCTCTAAAAATGTTGATACCATGTATCTCACTCAAACTTATTTCATAGGTTCCATAAGTATCTCTTAAAATGGCAATACCATGTTTTTTTTTATTCAGACTTGGTTTTCTGGTGTTTATAAACATTGCCCAAAATTGCAATATCCTCTTTTTCATTAAACCTCGGTTTTCAGGTATCATAATTATCTCCTTAGATGGCGACACACTGTTTCTAATTCAGATTCGGTTTTTGGGTTTCATGAGATTATCCCAAAATGGCGATACCCTGTTTCTTATTCAAACTCACTTTTCTGGCTTCATCAGTATCTCTTAAAATGGCGATAACCTGCTTCTCATTGAAAGTCGGTTTTTGGGTTTCATAAACATCTCCGAAAAAAGCTTTACGCTATTTACCTTTCAATCCTGTTTTTTTCAAATTTTATCATTATCTCCAAAAATGGCAATAACCTGTTTCGCATTCAAACTCGGTTTTTCGTTTTTCAGAAGTATCTCCTAATAAGGCGATACCATTTTTCTCATTCAAACTCGGTTTTCGATTATCTTAAGCATCTCCTTAAATGGCGATACCCTGTTCACTATTCAAAGTCGGTTTTAATGTGTCATAAGCATTTAACAAAATAAAGATACACTGTTTCTCATTCAAATTCGGTTTTTCATTTTCAACATTATTTCTTAAAATAGTGATACTCTATTTCTCATTCATACTCGGGTTTCGGGTTTCATATGCATCTATAATGGCGTTTCACTCTTTCTCATTCAAACTCGGTTTTCGAGTTCATGAGTTTCATCAGTATCTTTCAAAATGGCGATACCCAGTTTCTCATTAAAACTCGGTTTCTTGGGTTTCATAAGTATGTCTAAAAATGGCGATACGCATTTTTATATTTAAACTTGGTTTTCGGGTTCATGTGTTTCATAAGCCTCACCCTAAATATCAATACACTGTTTCTCATTCAAATTTGGATTTTAGTGTTTAATAAATATCTCCTAAAAAGACGATACACACTTTCTCATTCAAACTCACTTTTCGTGTTTTATCATTGTCTCCCAAAATGGAGATATCCCGTGTCTCATACAGTGTATTTTTGCGTGTTTTTATAAGTACCTCTCAAAATGGCGAAACTATTTTTAATTGACACTCAGTTTACAGGTTCATTGTTTCATCAGATACTCCCAAAATAGCGAAAACTTGTTTCTCATTCAAACTCAGTTTTCGGATTTCACGAGTATCTCCCAAAATGGCGATACACTCTTCATTAAAAAAAAAAAAAAAAGTGAATGTTTTTAGGTGCTCGAGTTTCATAAGTATCGCCCTAAATGGAAATACTCTGATTCTCATTCAGACTCAATTTTCGGGTTTCACTAGTATCTCCCAAAATGGTGATACACTGTTTCTCATCCAAACTCGGTTTTCAGGTTTCATAGGTGTCTCACAAAATGGTGATATCCTGTTTATCATCCAAACTCAGTTTTTGGGTTTCATATGTTTGTCTCAAAATTGTGATGCCCTGTTTCTCTTTCAAACTCGGTCCCTGTATTTCATGAGAATCTCCCAAAATGGCGATACCATGTTTTTCATTCAAACACAGTTTTTGGGTTTCATAAGCGATAGCCTGTATCTCATTCAACCTCGGTTTTCAGGATTTATAAGAATATCTAAAAATGGCGATCCCCTTTTTCTCATTCAAAATCCGTTTTCAGATTTCATTGGTATCTCCAAAAATTACGATATTATGTTTTTCTTTCTAACTCAGTTTTCGGGTTCATAGGTTTTATCAATATCTCACAAAATAGCGATACCCAGTTTCTTATTCAAACTCAGTTTTCAGGTTTCGTCAGTATATCCTAAAATGGCGATACTACTTTTCTCATTCACTCTCGTCTTTCAGGTTTGATAAGTATTTCCCAAAATAGCTATACCATGTTTGTCATTCAAACTTGGTTTTCGGCTTTTATAATTATTTACCAAAATTGCGATACCATATTTCTCATTTAGATTCGATTCTCGGGATTCAAAAGCATCACTTAAAATATTGATACCATGTTTCTCATTCAGACTCGGTTTTCGGGTTTTTATCATTATCTCCCAATAAAGCGGCCCCATTTTTTTTTTTTTTTATTGAAACTCGGTTTTCAGTTTTCATAAATGTCTCCCAAATTTGCTATACCCTGTTTCTCATTGAAACTGTTCTTCTGGGGGGTTCATGGGTTTTATCAGTATCTCTGAAAATGGCAATACCCTGTTTCTCATTCAATATTGATTTTCGGGTTTCTCCCAAAATTGCGATACGTTGTTTTTCATTCAAACTTAGTTTCCGGATTTCACAAGTACTCCACCAAATATCGAAACTGTTTCTTATTCAAACTTGTTTTTTGGGTTTTATTAGTATCTACCAAAATGGCAATAGTATGTTTCTTATTCAAACTCGGATTTCAGATTTCATAAGCATCTCCCAAAATAACGATAACCTGTTTCTCATTCAACCTTTGTTTTCGGATTTCATAAGCATCTCCCCCACCAAAAAAAAAAAAAAAAGCGGTACACTGTTTCTCATTCAAACTCGTTTTTCGGGTTTCGTAGCCATCGCTAAAAATTGCTATACGCTGTTTCTCGTTGAAACTCAGTTTTCAGGTTTCAAAACATTTCCAAAATGGCAATACCGTGCTTCTTATTCAAACTCAGTTTTTGGGTTTCATCAATATATAATGGTGATGTTACTTGTGGTTAGGTAACTTTAGGCGTGATTAGGTGTAGTTAGGAGAGATTTGTTAAGATTAGGTGTGGTTAGATGAAGTTAAATGAGGCTAAATAAGGTTAGATTTGATAAGGTGAGGTAAGGGAGGTTAGGTGAGGTTAGGTGACGTTATGTGTGGTTAAGGGATGTTAGTTGAGGATAGGGAAGGTTAGGTGAGCTTAGATGAAGTTTGGTGTGGTTAAGTGATGTTAGGTGAAGTTTGGTGTAGTTAAGTGAGGAGAATTGAGATTAGGTGAGGTTTTGTAAGGTTAGGTGAAGTTATGTGAGGTTGGGTAATGTTATGTGTGGTTAGATGATATTAGCTGAGGATAGGTGAAGTTATGTGTTGTTAGGTATGATTAAGTGATGTTAGTTTGGCTTAGAAAAGTTAACTGTGATTAGGTGAGTAAGTAGGTAAGGTTAGGTAAGGTTAGGTGATGTTAGGTGAGTTTAGGTGTGGTTAGGTGAGATTATGTGAGCTTAGGTAATGATAAGTTAGGTTAGGTAAGGTTGGGTGACTTAGGTTAGGTTAGGTTAGGTTACAGGAGGAGGCGGTAGACACCTGCCGAAACAATAATTACTCCCCGCGAGTCTAAAGCACTGTTCAGGGGGTGCTGTGAACTTTTCATTAAACCAGCTGTGACCTCATTGAACGTTTCCCTTTGTGTCTCACAACACAAGGGGGCAGTCATTGCCTCCGTCCTCTAAAGACAACTCTCTTCCTCCACACAAAACTTCAAGCACCTAATAACACACACACCCTTCACTCAAAAATTTTTAAAATTATCAGTCATGGCGAGTCTTACACCAGCCTCGGATTCCCCATCTGGGAAGGGGATCATAAATGTCCCCAGGTCGAACTGCCTTTCTGTCGACGACCCTAAGTGTTTTGACACCCCCTTCAACTTTCTCTTCATTAACTTTTGCAACATTCGCGGTCTAAGATCTAATTTTCAATCTGTAGAACACCACCTCTCCTCTTCTAAATCTCATCTTGTTTTCCTCACTGAAACTCAGGTGTCTGAGGCAACTGACAGTAGCCCTTTTCTGTTCCCTCCTACTTTCTCTATCCTCATTTCCGATCCAAAGCTGGATGTTGCGTTTATGTGCGCAATGACTTAACCTGCTCTCGTGCCCACTCTCTTGAATCTTCCGAGTTTTCCACCATCTGGCTACTACTACAGAATCACTCTCAAACTAAATTTATCTGTGCTGTATGCCTCTTACCTAAATCCTCTGACTATAAGAAATTATTTGACTACTTAGCTTCCAAAGTGGAGCACATTTTGACCCTCTTCCCTTTTGCAGAGATCTCCATTCTTGGAGACTTCAATGTTCACCACCAGCTTTGGCTTTCCTCTCCCTTCACTGACCCTCCTGGTGAACTAACCTTCAATTTTGCTATCCTTCACGACCTAGAGCAATTGGTGCAACAAATTGCTGCAACTCGTATTCCTGACCGTCTTGGAGATACGCCCAACATTCTTGACTTTTTTCTAACCTCTAATCCTTCTGCTTATGCTGTCACCCTTTCTTCTCCGTTGGGCTCCTCCGATCACAGTCTCATATCTGTATCTTGTTCTATCGCTCAAATCCCTCCTCAGGATCACCCTAAGCCAAGGTGCCTCTGGCGTTTTGCCTCTGTTAGTTGGGGGGACATGAGGAGGTATTTTGCTGATTTTCCTTGGAATGACTACTGCTTCTGTGTCAGATACCCGTCTTTGTGTGCTGAGCTCATAACAGAGGTGATAGTGTCTGGCAAGGAGGCGTACAATCCCCACTCTTTTCCTCGATATAAACCTTCTAAACCTTGGTTTAACACAGCTTGTTCTGGTGCTGTACTCGTACTTGATAGAGACGTGGCCCACAAAAAGGTACTTACGCCTTCCATCACCAGAATCTCATGCACTTTATATTTCTGCCCGGAACCATGCCTGTCTGTTCTCCATCTAGTCAAAAATTCCTTCATTAACAGAAAGTGTCAAAACCTTTCAAGATATAACTCCCCTCGTGACTTCTGGCATCTAGCCAAAAATATCTCTAATAATTTTGCTTTTTCCCTCCTTTATTTCAACCAATATGGCACCACTGCTATCACATCTATTTCTAAAACTGAACTCTTCGCTCAAACTTTTGCTAAAAACTCTACCTTAGACGATTCTGGGCTTGTTCCTCTCTCTCCTCCATCCTCTGACTACTTCATGCTAAGTATTAAAATTCTTTGTAATGATGTTTTGCATGCCCTTGCTGGCTTAAACCCTCGGAAGGCTTATGGACCTAATGGGGTCTCTCCTATTGTTCTGCGAAACTGTGCCTCCGTGCTTGCACCTTGCCTAGTCAAACTCTTTCAGCTCTGTCTGTCAACATCTACCTTTCTTTCTTGCTGGAAGTTTGCTTACATTCAGCCTGTTCCTAAAAAGGGTGACCGTTCTAATCCCTCAAACTACCTTCCTATTGCTTTAATTTCCTGCTTATCTATATATATTTTTTTTTTATCTATTTTCAACAGGAAAATTCTTAAATATTTGTCACTTCACAACTTTCTATCTGATCGCCATTATGTGTTCTATCAAGGCCGCTCTACTGGTGATCTTCTGGCTTTCTTTACTGAGTCTTGGTCATCCTCTTTTAGAGATTTTGGTGAAACTTTTGCTGTTGCCTTGGAAATATAAAAGCCTTTTGATAGAGTCTTGCACAAAGCTTTGATTTCCAAACTACCCACCTAGGGCTTCTGTCCTTCTCTCTGTAACTTCATCTCAAGTTTCCTTTCTGACCGTTGTATTGCTGCTGTGGTAGACACAGGTACAATACCAAAACACATTGAACAATACCAAACTTGGTATTGTTCAATGCGTCATAAACTCAATTTCTCCAGCTATCAACTCAATACAACCTTCCAGACAACTATCCCCTCTTCTTCAATGACACTTCTACAATGAAGATCCTCGGTCTGTCCTTTACTTATAATCTAAACTAACTACACCTCACCTCACTTAACCACTTCTAACCTCACATAATTTCACCTAAAAGCACCTAATCATACTTAACCTCATTTAACCTCATCCGGTCTATCCTAATATCACCTCACCACGCATAACCACACCTAACTTCTCATAACCTCACATAACTTCACCTAACCATACCTAACTTCAACTAACTTCACCTAACTTAAACTAACTTCAGCTTACCTCACCTAACATTACCTAACCTAAATCTTACCTATCCTCACCTAATCATGCTTAATCTCATCTAACCTTATCTAACAAGGCCTAACCTCATGAAACCTCACCTATCCTCACCTAACCATACCTTACCTCATATAATCTCACCTAACCACACCAAATCTCACCTAATCTCACATACCATCTCTTAACCTCACCTAACATCACCTAACCCCACCATTTTTTTTTCTTATGTAGGAGTGACACTGGCAAAAGGCAACAAAAATCCAATAAAAAAAAATGCCTACTGAAGCGCCAGTCCCATAAAAGGGTCAAAGCAGTAGTCAAAAATTGATGAATAAGTATCTTGAAACCTCCCCCTTGAAAGAATTCAAGTCATAGGAAGGTGGAAATACAGAAGCAGGCAGGAAGTTCCAGAGTTTACCAGAGAAAGGGATGAATGATTGAGAATACTGGTTAACTCTTGCGTTAGAGAGTTGGACAGAATAGGGGTGAGAGAAAGAAGAAAGTATTGTGCAGAGAGGTCGTGGGAGGAGGGGAGGCATGAAGTTAGCGAGATCAGAAGAGCAGTTAGTATGAAAGTAGCGGTAGAAGACAGTTAGAGATGCAACATTGCGGCAGTGAGAGAGAGGCTCAAGACAGTCAGTTAAAGGAGAGGAGTTGATGAGACGAAAAGTTTTTGACTCCTCCCTGTCTAGAAAAGCAGTATGAGTGGAATCCCTCCAGACATGTGAAGCATACTTCCTACATAGACGGATAAGGCCCTTGTACGGAGTTAGCAGCTGGGGAGGTGAGAAAAACTAGCCGAGACGTCTCAGAACTCCTAACTTCATAGAAGCTGTTTTAGCTTGAGATGAGATGTGAACTTTCCAATTCAGATTATAAGTAAAGGACGGAACGAGGATGTTCAGTGTAAAAGAGGGGGACAGTTGAGTGTCATTGAAGAAGAGGAGATAGTTGTCTGGAAGGTTGTTTCGAGTTGATAGATGTAGAAATTGAGTTTTTGAGGCATTGAACAATACCAAGTTTGCTTTGCCCCAATCAGAAATTTTAGAAAGATCAGAAATCAAGCGTTCTATGGCTTCCCTGCGTGAAATGTTTACCTCCTAAGGTTAGGTTATATTAGCTAAGGTGAAGACGTTAGGAGAGGTTAGATGAGGTTAAGTGTGGTTAGATGAGGTTAGGTGATGTTAAGTGAAGTTAGATTTCATTATGTGAGGTTAGATAAGATTCGGTGGGTTAGGTGATTTTAGATGAGGTTATTTGTGTTTAGATAAAGTTATGTGTGTTTAACCAAGGTTAGAAAAGTTTATGTGATGTTAGGTGAGGTTAGGTGTGGATAAGTGTAGTTAAGAGAGGTTAGGTTAGCCTAGGGGTGGTTAAGTGAGGTTAGTTGAGATAAGGTGTTGTTACTATATATAGATCAGATTATTTTAGGTGAGCTTATGTGTGGTTATTTGAGTTTATGTGAGATTAGGTGTGGTTAGATGAGGTTAGTTGATATTAGGTGAGGTTAAGTGAGGTTAAGTGTGGATAGGCTTAGTGACGTTAAGTGCGGTAAGTTTTAGTGAGATTAGGTGATTGTGGGAGACATTTGATTAGGATAAGTGACGTTAGGTAAGGCTAGGTGAGATTAGATGTTTTAGGTGTAAGGTGAGGTTAGGTGAGGATAGGTGAAATTAGTTGTATTTATATTAAGTTAGGTGTGCTTAAGTGAGGTTAGATAAGGTTAGTTGTGATTAGTTGAGATTAAATGAGGTTGGATGTGCTTAGGTTAGGTAAAACAAAGTTAGGAGAGGTTAGGTGAGGTTAGGTGTGCTTAGAGAAGATTAAAAGAGGTTATCTGGAGTTAGGTGTGCTTATTAGATTAGGTTTGCTTAGGTGAGGTTATGTGAGATTACAACAGTTTAAGCTAGGTTAAGTAACGATAGGTGAGGTCAGGTGTGATTAGATGTACATAGGTGAGGTTATTTGAGTTTAAGTGAAGTTAAGTGTGGTTAGGAAAAGATAACTGAGGTTAGATAAGGTTAGGTGTGGTTAAATGAGATTAGGTGTGGTTTCTTGTGGTTAGGAAAGGTTAGGTAAGATTAGGTGAGTTTAGGCGCAGTTAGATGAGGTTAGGTGGGGTTAGGTGTGGTTAGATGAGGATATGTGAAGTTAGGTGATATTAGCTGAGGTTATGTCTGATTAGGTGAGGTTAGGTGTGTTTAGGTAATTTTAAGTGATATTAGGTATAGTATCATGAGTATGATATTTATGAAATTATGCTTCTTGTAAGGATTGATCCCCATGCATGTAGTTCGTCATTTGCTCGTTCGCAGGCGTGGAAGCGTCTTTGTGATGGCTGTCAGGCAGACCTGAGCCAGTTCTGCCGCTGTACACTCCGTGGATCGTTCATCCTACTACTGTTTTATGTCATGTGACTACGTCTCTTGAACGCTTGGATTTGGTGGAGCAAGGTGGCCAGGGTGTGGGGCCAGTGCAAGTGATCTCAGGACTGCTTTGGGCTCCATAGGACCAGTGATGTATGTATAATTTATACTACTATGTTTTCACGTTGTATTTTACTGTGGGGTTACAGAGTTACGCGGTGTTGGGTGAGATAGTGTTATGATGAATATTCTCTATTGGTGTTACTTGTTTAGTTTTGATAATAGCACAGGTTTTTATTGTTGTGTGAATTTATGACGTGATTCAGGTTACGCAGCATGGTAACTGTCCGAGTGGTGACAAGTGTGCATATTTGAGGCGGCTCTCCAGCACTGCTTAGGACAAAAGTGGTGTAGGCTCATTGAATTATGTATACCTTTCAGCATTATGTTTCTTTCCGTATAATGATTATTATTTACATACATGTGCATGGTGAAAATAGATCATGGATTTGGTACAACATTTTCGCTTTTTCTCTGGTATATTTTACTACTATCAGCTTTGGGGCCATGTTTTGTGGTGTATTTATATCATTAACATTGTGAGTTTATTGATTTATTGTACTGGCCAGGATTACATTGTCAGTATCAATTATCTTATTGTGATATATTTATCAGGTTGAAATTAAACATTTGACGGCGCTCAGCCAGGCTACTTTTGTCCTACAGGTATGGTTAGGTGATAATAGGTGAGATTAGGTAATGTTAGGTGAGCTTGGGTGTGGTTAGGTGAGGTTATAAATGATTATTTGAGGATAGTTGAAGTTAGGTGAGGTTAAGTGAGGTTAAGTAATGTTAGGTGAGGTTATGTGAAATGAGATGATATTAGCTGAAGTTTGAGATGGTAGGTTGAGACTAGGATAATTAGGTATGATTAAGAGAGGTTAAGTAACGTTAGGAGAGGTTAGGTGTAGTTATGTGTCGTGAGGTGATATTAAGTTAGGTTGGATGAGGTTGAGAGATGTTATGTTTAATTGTCATTAGGTGATTTTATTTGAGGTTATATGGGTTTAGGTTATGTCAATTGTGCTTAGGTGTGGTTAGGAAAGGTTGTGTAAGGTTAAGTGAGGTTGGTAGTTGTTAGGTAAGGTTAGGTGTGGTCCGGTGAGGATAGATGAGGTTAGGTGAGTTTAGGTGGTTAGGTATGATTAGAAGAGTTTAGTTGACATTAGGTATGGTTAGGAGAGGTTAGATGAAGTTAAGTGAAATTAGGTGTGGTTAGGTCACAATACTTGAGGTTAGATGACGTTATGTGAGGTTAGGTGAGGTTAGCTGTGAATAAGTGACGTTTTGTGAGGTTAAGTGGGGTTAAGAGAGGTTAGATGAGCTTAGGTGTTAAAAGGTGAGGTTGGTTGGGGTTAGGTCAAGTTATGGGAGGTTAGGTGAGGTTATGAAAAAATAGGTGGTTAGGTGAGATTAGGTGTGGTTAGGAGAGGTTTCGTGAGAATAGGCAAGGTGAGGTTAGGTGTGATTAGGTGATGTTAGGAGAGGTTAGGTAATGTTAGATGTTGTTACTTGAAGTTAGGTTAGGTTGGGTTAGGTTAGGAGTGGATAGGTGAGTTAAGGTGAGGTTAGGTTTGGTTATGTGAAGTTAGAAGAATTTAGGAGTTTAAGTGAGATTAAATAAGGTTAGGAGACATTATTTGAGGTTAGGTGTGGTCAGATCAGGCTAGGTGAGGTTAGGTGTGATTAGGTGAACTTAGGTAAAGTTAGGTTAGGTTAAGTTAGTTTAGGTTCGGTCAGGTTAAGTGAGGTTTAGGTGAGGTTAGCTGAGGTTAGGTGAGGTTACATAAGTATAGGCAAAGTGTTACATATGGTTAGGTATGGTTAGGAGTGGTTAGGTGAGGTTAGGTAAAAATAAGTGAGGTTAGGTGAGGTTATCTGAGGTTATGTGAGGTTAGTTGAGGTCAGGTATGGTTAGGTGAGGTTAGGTGAGGTTAGGTGTAGTTAGGTGTGATTAGTGAGTTTAGGTTTGATTAGGTGAATTTAGGTGATTTAGGTGAAGTTACATTAAGAGAGTTTAGGTGAGTTAGGTATCGTTAGGTTAGGTTAAATTAGGTTAGGTAGGTGAGATAATGTGGGGTTAGGCGAGGTTAGTTGAGGTTAGGTGAGGTTATGTGTGGTCAGGTGTTGTTAGTTAATGTTATATAAGTTTAGGTGAGTATATTTCTGTTAGTGGTGTAGTTAGGTGAGGTTAGGTGTGGTTAGGAGAGTTTAGGTAATGTTAATTAAGGTCATGTTTCGTTAAAGGAAGTTAGGTTAGGTTATGTGTGGATAGGTCTCGTTAGGTGTGGTTAGGAGAGGTTAGGTAAGGTTAAGTGAGGTTAGGTGAGGTTATGATAGGTTAGGTTATGTTAGGTGTGCTTAGGTGAGGTTAAGTGAGGTTAGGTGTGCATAACTGACGTTAGGTAAGGGTATGAGAGGTTAGGTGAAGTTGGGTATGCTTAGATGAGTTTAGGTGAGGTTAGTTGAGGTTAAGTGTGCTTAGGTGAAGTTAAATGAGGTTAGATGTGCTTATATGAGGTTAGGTGAGGTTATATGATGTCAGGTGTGGTTAGTTGGAGTTGTTTAGATGAAGTTAGGTGAAGTTAGTTGAAATTATGTGTGGTTAGGTGGGGTTATGGGAAGTTAGGTGTGCTCTTAGGAGGTTAGGTGAAGTTTTGTGTGCTTATGTGTGGTTAGGTGAGGTTATTAAGGGTTAGGTGAGGTTAGATGAGGTTAGATAATGCTTGGTGTAGTTAGGTGTTATTATATTAGGTAAGGAGTGTTATGAGATGTTAAATGATATTAGAGAAGATTAGGTGAGGTTAGATATGTTTAAATGATGGTTAGATGAGGTTATCTGTGGGTAGGTGAATTTAGCTTAGGTTAGTTTAGTTTTAGGTTCGGTAATATTAAGTGAGATTAGGTGAGATTAGCTGACATTAGATGAGGTTACATTATATTAGATGACGTTTTGTATGGTTAGTTGATGTTAGGTGTGGTTATTTATGCTTTTGTGTTGTTAAATTAGGTTAGGTGAAGTTAGGTAAGGATAGGTGAGGGTAAGTGAGGACAGTTATGTTATTGAGGTTAGATGTAGTTAGGTGAGGTTAGATGAGATTAGCTTTTGTGAGGTCTCATTAGGTGAAGTTATGTGTGACTAAGTGCGATTAGGTGAGTTTTGTGAGGCGAAGTTAGGTTAGCTGAGGTTTGGAGAGGTTAGGTGTGGTTAGGTGTGGTTAGATGTTATTAGATGAGGTTTGACATGCTTATATGAGATTAGGTGACGTTAGGAGAGGTTAGGTAAGGTTTCGTGAGGTTAGATGTGGTTAGGAGTGGTTAAGAGAGATTAGGTGAGGTTATGTGAGGTTAGGTGTGTTTAGAAGTGTTTATGTGAGGTTGGTTGAGGTCAGGTTGGGTTGAGTGAGGTTAGGTGAAGTTAGGTATAGATATGTATAGTTAGTTGTGGTTAGGAGAGGTTAGGAGATAATTGGTGAGTTTATGTGAGGTTAGGTGAGTTTAGGTAAAGTTAAGTGAGATAAGAAGAGGTTAGACCAGGTTACTTGAGATGTTAAGAGATGTTAGGTGAGGATAGGTTAGGTAAGGTGAAGCTAGGTTAGGGTAGGTGTTGTTAGCTGAGGTTAGGTGTCCATAAATAAGGTTTTTTGAGTTTAGTTCAGAGTAAGTGTGCTTAGGTGTTGTTAGATGAAGTTAGTTATGCTTAGGTAAAGATAGGTAAGGTAATATGAGGTTAGGTGGGGTTAGGTTAGTTTAGGTGTGGTTAGGTGAGGTTAAGAAAGGTTTGGTGTGCTAGGAAAAATTGGAAACGGTTTAGGAAGGTTAGGTGTGCTTAGCTGTGGTTAGATGAGGGTAGGTGTGCTAAGATGAAGTTAGGTGAGGTTAAAACAGGTTTTATGAGATTATCTGAGGTTATGTAATGCTATGTGTGGTTAGGTTTTGTTAGGCAAGGTTAGTTGTGGTTAGGTGTGTTTGGTAGTACTTTAAGAGAGGTTAGGTGAGATTAGATGTTTTTAGGTAAGGTTAAGTGAGGTTAAGTGAGGTTAGTTATAGTTAGGTGAGGTTATTTGTCGTTAAGAGAAGTTACATGAGAATAGGAGAGTTCGGTGTGGTTAGGTGAGATTTCTTGAGCTTAGCTAAGTTTAGGTAAGGTTGTGTAAGGTTAACTGAGGTTAAGTGATGATAGGTGAAGTTAGACAAGGTTAAGTTTCATTAAGAAAAGTTAAGTGAGGTTAAGTATGGTTAGGTTTAGTTAGGTGTGGTTAAGAGAGGTTAGGTGAGGTTATTTGAGCTTAGCTGTGGTTAGTTTAGATTAGGTAAGGTTAGGCCACTTAGGTGAGAATAAGTGCGGTTATGTGAGGTTAAGACAGGTTAGGTGAGGTTAGTTTTGGTTATGTAAGATTAGGTGAGGTTAGGTGAGGTTAGGTGAAGTTAGGTACGCTTATGTTAAGTGAGATTATAGAGGTTATGAGGTGTTAAGTTAGGTTAAATTGGTTGGGTGTGGTTAGGAGAGGTTAGGTGAGGTTAGTTAAGATTAAGTGTGGTTTGATGTGGTTAGGTGAGGTTACATGTGGTTAGGTTTGGTTAAATGAGGGTGGGTTATGCTACGTGACGTTATTTGTGATTATTTGAGGTTATGAGTTAAGGTGAAGGTAGGAGAGACTAGGTGAGGTTAGGTGCAGTTAGGTGTGGTTAGGTGATGTGACGTTAAGTGAGGTTACATATGGTTAGATGAGGTTATATTAAGGTTCGCTGAGGTTAGGTGAGGTTAGGTGTGGTTTTGTGTTTTTAGGTGAGATTAAGTGACGTTAACTGAGATTACAAAAGGCTATGTGGGATTAGGTATGGTTAGGTATGGATAGATGTAGTTGGGAAAGATTAGATGAGGTTAGGTGTGATTAAGTTAGGTTAGGGAATATTAGGTGTTTTTAGGATAGTTTAGGTGAAGTTAAGTGAGGTTAGGTGTGGTAAGTAAAGTTAGATAAAAAGTAGGGGAGGTTAAATGAGATAAGGATGGATAGGTGTGGTCATGAAAGTTTAGGAGAGGTTAGTTGTGGTTAGGTGAGGTTAGATGAGTTTTGGTGAGGTTAAGTGATGTTAGGTGAGTTTATGTGGGGTTGGTTGAGTTGGTTGTGTTTAAGTGTGGTTAGATGAGGTTAAGTGTGCTAAGGTTAGTGATGTTAGGTGTTATTAAGTGAGTATATGTGAGGTTAGGTGGGTTTAGGTGAGGTTAGATAAGGTTTTGCATGTTCAGGAGAGTTTAGATTAGGTGTGGTTAGGTGTGGTTATGTGAGGTTAGGTGTATTTAGGTGTGGTGAAGTGAGATTAGTTAATGTTAGGTGAGGTTAGGTGAGATTAGCTGATGTTAGGTTTGCTCAGAGATTTAAGTGAGGTTAGTTGTATTTAGTTGTGCTTGGGTGAGCTTAAGTAATTTTAGGAGAGGTTAGGTGTGCTTAATAAGGTTAAGAAAGGTTTTGCTTGGTTAGGTGAGGTTATGTGAGGTTAGGCGTTGTAAGGTTTAGGTGAGGTAAGGTGATGTTAGGTGTGTTTAGTTTTGCTTAGGAAAGGTTAGGTGAAGTTAGTTTAGGTTAGGTTAGGTTAGGTGAACATATGTGAGTTTAGGTATTGGTAAGTGAGGTTAGGTGTGGTTATTTGTTTTTAGGAAGGTGAAGTTAAATGTTATTAGATGAGGTTAAGTGACGTTAGATGTGGTTAGGTGAGCATATGTGAAGTTAGGTTAGATTAGGTGATATTAGGTGTGTTTAGGAAAGGTTAGCTCAAGTTAGCTATAGTTAGTGAGGATAAGAGATGAAGAGAAGTGTGGTTAAGAGATGTTATGGAAGGTTAGTGAAGTTAATTTAGTTGAATTTAGATTAGGTGAGGTTAGATAAAGTTAGTTGATATTAAGTGAGGTTAGGTGATGTTAGGTATAGTTATGGTTAGGTGAAGTTAGGTAAGGTTAGGTGTGGTTAGATTAGGTTAGAATAGGATATTTCATGTTAGGTGAGCTTATAATGTTTCCCTCCTAGATTAGACTTACCTTTAGGATTAATGTTAAGTTTTTCCCCATCCCCTATGTACATTTTCAGTTTGTCAACTGCCTAAATAATAAACCGTTTATTATTATTATTATTATTATCATTATTATTATTATTATTATTATTATTATTATTATTATTATATGAGATTAGGTGATTTTATGTGAGATTAGGTATAATTAGATAAGGATAGATGAGATTAGGTGAGGTTAAATGAGGTTAGCTGTGGTTAGGTGATGTTAGGTAAGGTTATGAATGATTAGTTGAGGACAGTTGAAGTTAGATGAAGTTATGTAAGGTTAGGTGAGGTTAAATCAGGTAAGGTTAGGTTAGGTGAATTTTAAAGATATTAGGTAAGGTTTTGGGAGGTTAGGTGAGCTTAAAGTGATGTTAGGTCTGGTTAGGTAAGGTTGTGTGATGTTAGATTTTGTAATATGTGTAAAGGTTAGGTGAGGTTAAGTGAGGTCAGGTGAGTTTAGGTGTAGTTAGGTGTTGTTAGATTAGGTTAGGTGTTGGTAGTTGAGGTTAGGTGAGAATAGGTATGGTTAAGTGAGTATAATTAAGGTTAGGTGAGGTAAGTTAAGGTTTGGTGAGGTCATTTGATGTTAAATGTGGTTAGGTGAGGTTAGGTAAGGATAAGTGAGGTTATGTGATGTTAACTGTGGTTAAGTGAGGTTAGGTGATGTTAGGTGTGGATAGGTGAGGTTAGGTAACTTTAGGTTAGGTGTGAATAGGTGAGGCTATTTTTTCTTAGGTGTTGTTAACTTTGGTTTGCTGAAGTCAGGTGTTAGTATGGTTAAGTGAGGCTATAAGAGGTTAGTTAATGTAAGGTGAGTTAGGTGAGGTTAGGGAAGGTTAGCTGGGGTTAGGAGAGGTTAGGTGAAGATTGGTGTGGTTTGGCGAAATTAGGTGAGGTTAGATGTGGTTAGATGTCATTAGGTGAGGTTGAGTGTAGTGTGATTAGGTGAGATTAGGAACTTATGTGAAGTGAATTTAAGTTAGGTGAGGCTTGGAGACGATAAACGAGTATAGGTGTGGTTAGGTGAATTTAGCTGACGTTAGTTAATGTTAGTTTATGGTGGGTTTGGTGTGATCAGAGTTTAGGTGACTTAAGTGATGTTAGGTGTGGTTAGGTGAGACATTTCTGCTTAGCTGAGATTAGGTGTTGTTAGAAGAGGTTAGGTAAAGTTATTTGAGATTAGATGTAGTCAAGTGAGGTTATGTAAGGTTAGTTGTCCTTAGAAATCTTTAAGTGATGTTAGGTAAGGTTATTTGTGAGTATGTGTTGTCAGGAGAGGTTATATAAGCTTAGCTGTGGTTAAGTGAGATTAGCTTAGGTTAGGAAACATAAGGTGATATTAGTTGAGGATAGGTAATGTTAGGTATAGTTTTGGTTAGGTGAAGTTAGGTAAGGTTAGGTGTGGTTAGATTAGGTTAGAATAGGATATTTCATGTTAGGTGAGCTTATATGAGATTAGGTGATTTTATGTGAGGTTAGGTATATTTAGATAAGGATAGATGAGATTAGGTGAGGTTAAGTGAGGTTAGCTGTGGTTAGGTGATGTTAGGTAAGGTTATGAGTGGTTAGTTGAGGACAGTTGAAGTTAGATGAAGTTATGTAAGGTTAGGTGAGGTTAAATCGGGTAAGGTTAAGTTAGGTGAATATTAAAGATATTAGGTAAGGTTGTGGGAGGTTAGGTGAGGTTAAGTGATGTTAGGTCTTTTTCTTTTCTTTTTTTTCATGTAGGAAGGATACTGTCCAAGGGCAACAAAAATCTAATAAAAAAAATGCCCAATGAAATGCCAGTCCCATAAAAGGGTCAAAGCAGTAGTCAAAAATTGGTGGATAAGTGTCTTGAAACCTCCCTTTTGAAGGAATTCAAGTCATAGGAAGGTGGAAATACAGAAGCAGTAAGGGAGTTCCAGAGTTTACCAGAGAAAGGGATGAATGATTGAGAATACTGGTTAACTCTTGCGTTAGAGAGGTGGACAGAATAAGGGTGAGAGAAAGAAGAAAGTCTTGTGCAGCGAGACCACGGAAGGAGGGGAGGCATGCAGTTAGCAAGATCAGAAGAGCAGTTGGCATAAAAATAGCGGTAGAAGACAGCTAGATATGCAACATTGCGGCGGTGAGAGAGGGGGTGAAGACAGTCAGTTAGAGGAGAGGAGTTGATGAGACGAAAGGCTTTTGATTCCACCCTGTCTAGAAGAGCAGTATGAGTAGAACCCCCCCACACATGTGAAGCATACTCCATACATGGACGGATAAGGCCCTTGTACAGAGTTAGCAGCTGGGGGGGGTGAGAAAAACTGGCGGAGACGTCTCAGAACACCTAACTTCATAGAAGCTGTTTTAGCTAGAGATGAGATGTGAAGTTTACAGCTCAGATCATAAGTAAAGGACAGACCGAGGATGTTCAGTGTAGAAGAGGGGGACAGTTGAGTGTCAAGAAGAGGGGATAGTTGTCTGGAAGGTTGTGTCGAGTTGATAGATGGAGGAATTGAGTTTTAGAGGCATTGAACAATACCAAGTTTGCTCTGCCCCAATCAGAAATTTTAGAAAGATCAGAAGTCAGGCGTTCTGTGGCTTCCCTGCGTGATATGTTTACCTCCTGAAGGGTTGGACGTCTATGAAAAGACGTGGAAAAGTGCAGGGTGGTATCATCAGCATAGGAGTGGATAGGACAAGAAGTTTGGTTTAGAAGATCATTAATAAATAATAAGAAGAGAGTGGGTGACAGGACAGAACCCTGAGGAACACCACTGTTAATAGATTTAGGAGAAGAACAGTGACCGTCTACCACAGCAGCAATAGAATGGTCAGAAAGGAAACTTGAGATAAAGTTTTAGAGAGAAGGATAGAAACCGTAAGAGTTTAATTTGGAAATCAAAGCTTTGTGCCAGACTCTATCAAAGGCTTTTGATATGACCAAGGCAACAGCAAAAGTTTCACCAAAGTCTCTAAAAGAAGATCACCAAGACTCAGTAGGGAAAGCCAGAAGATCACCAGTAGAGCGGTGATCAAGATCAGATAGAAGGTTGTGAAGTGATAGATGTTTAAGAATCTTCCTGTTGAGGATAGATTCAAAAACTTTAGATAAGCAGGAAATTAAAGCAAGAGGACGATAGTTTGAGGGATTAGAGCGATCACCCTTTTTAGGAAGAGGTTGAATGTAGGCAAACTTCCAGCAAGAAGGAAAGGTAGATGTTGACAGACAGAGCTGAAAGAGTTTGACTAGGCAAGGTGCAAGCACGGAGGCACAGTTTCGGAGAACAATAGGAGGGACCCCATCAGGTCCATAAGCCTTCCGAGGGTTTAGACCAGCGAGGGCATGGAAAACATCATTACGAAAAATTTTTAATACGTGGCATGAAGTAGTCAGAGGGTGGAGGAGAGGGAGGAACAAGCCCAGAATCGTCCAAGGTAGAGTTTTTAGCAAAGGTTTGAGCAAAGAGTTCAGAGTTAGATGTGATAGCAGTGGTGCCATCTGGTTGAAGTAGAGGAGGAAAAGAAGAAGAAGCAAAGTTATTGGAGATATTTTTGGCTAGATGCCAGAAATCACGAGGGGAGTTAGATCTTGAAAGGTTTTGACATTTTCTGTTAATGAAGGAGTTTTTGGCTAGTTGGAGAACAGATTTGGCATGGTTCCGGGCAGAAATATAAAGTGCATGAGATTCTGGTGATGGAAAGCTTAAGTACCTTTTGTGGGCCACCTCTCTATCATGTATAGCACGAGAACAAGCTGTGTTAAACCAAGGTTTAGAAGGTTTAGGACGAGAAAAAGAGTGAGGAATGTACGCCTCCATGCCAGAAACTATCACCTCTGTTATGTGCTCAGCACACAAAGACGGGTCTCTGACATGGAAGCAGTAGTCATTCCAAGGAAAATCAGCAAAATACCTCCTCAGGTCCCCCCAACTAGCAGAGGCAAAACGCCAGAGGCACCTTCGCATAGGGGTATCCTGAGGAGGGATTGGAGTGATAGGACAAGATAAAGATATGAGATTGTGATCGGAAGAGCCCAACAGAGAAGAAAGGGTGACAGCATAAGCAGAAGGATTAGAGGTCAGGAAAAGGTCAAGAATGTTGGGCGTATCTCCAAGACAGTCAGAAATACGAGTAGGGTATTGCACCAATTGCTCTAAGTCATGGAGGATAGCAAAGTTGTAGGCTATTTCACCAGGATGGTCAGTGAAGGGAGAGGAAACCCAAAGCTGGTGGTGAACATTGAAGTCTCCAAGAATGGAGATCTCTGCAAAAGGGAAGAGGGTCAGAATGTGCTCCACTTTAGAAGTTAAGTAGTCAAAGAATTTCTTATAGTCAGAGGAGTTAGGAGAGAGGTATACAGCACAGATAAATTTAGCATGAGAATGACTCTGTAGTCGTAGCCAGATGGTGGAAAACTCGGAAGATTCAAGAGCGTGGGCACGAGAGCAGGTTAAGTCATTGCGCACATAAACGCAGCATCCAGCTTTGGATCGAAAATGAGGATAGAGAAAGTAGGAGGGAACAGAAAAGGGGCTACTGTCAGTTGCCTCAGACACCTGAGTTTCAGTGAGGAAAAGAAGATGAGGTTTAGAAGAGGAGAGGTGGTGTTCTACAGATTGAAAATTAGATCTTAGACCGCGAATGTTGCAGAAGTTAATGAAGAAAAAGTTGAAGGGGGTGTCAAGACACTTAGGGTCGTCGACAGAAAGGCAGTCCGACCTGGAGACATTTATGGTCCCCTCCCCTGATGGGGACTCCGAGGCTGGTGTAGGAGTCGCCATGATTTTAAAATTTTTGAGTGAAGGGTGTGTGTGTTATTAGGTGCTTGTAGTTTTGTGTGGAGGAAGAGAGTTGTCTTTAGAGGGCAGGCTGTGACTGCCCCCCCGTGTTGTGAGACATTAAGGGAAACGTTCAGTGAGGTCACAGCTGGGTTTAGTGATAAGTTCACAGCAACCCCTGAACAGTGCTTTAGACCTCACTGGGAGTAATTATCGTTTCGGCAGGTGTCTACTGTGGCTAGGTGAGGATAGGTGTGTTTCTGTGTGGTTTGGTGTGATCAGAGTTTAGGTGACTTAGGTGATGTTAGGTGTGGTTAGGTGAGACATTTCTGCTTAGGTGAGATTTGGTATTGTTAGAAGAGGTTGGGTAAAGTTATTTGAGGTTAGATGTAGTCAAGTGAGGTTATGTAAGGTTAGTTGTCCATAGGTATGTTTAAGTGATGTTAGGTAAGGTTATTTGTGAGTATGTGTTGTCAGGGGAGGTTATATAAGCTTAGCTGTGGTTAAGTGAGATTAGCTTAGGTTAGGAAACATAAGGTGATGTCAGATGAGGTTAAGTGAGGCTAGGTGAGGTTAGGTGTGGAAAGGTGTGGTTAGGTGAGGTTATTTGAAGGTCAGTGAGGTTAGGTGATCTTACTTGAGGTTACATTAGGTTAGATGTGCTAATGTGAGGTTAGATGAGGTTAGCTGTGCTTATGTTAGTTTAGGTGATGTTAGGTGAGGTTAGTTGAGGTTAGGTGTGCTAAAGTGTGGTTTGGTGAGGTTAGGTGATATGAGGTGTGCTTAAGTGAGATAGTTTAGATGTAAGTGAGTTAGTTAGTTAGTTAGCAGTAAGTGAGTTAGTTGATATTCGGTGAGGATCGGTGTATTTAGGCAAGGTTAAGTGATGTTAGTTTCCTTAAGGAAGGTTAGGGAAAGCTAGATGAGGTTTGGTGTCATTAAGAAAGGTTACATAAGACTATTTGAGGTTATGTGTGGTTAGGATTGGTATGTGATGCTAGGTGTGGCTGTTTGAGGAAAGTTTTTTTTTTAGTTGTGGTTAGCAAAGGTTAGATGAGATTATGTGAGGTTACATAATCTTTTTTTGTTTTGGTGAGATTAGGTGTCAATATATAAGGATAGTTGAGGTGAGGTGGAGGTTAAATTAGGTTAGGTGAGGTTAGCTGAGTTTAGTTGATTTTAGGTGAGGTTAGGTGATGTTAGGTATGCTAAAGTGAGGTTAGGTGACGTTAAGTATGGTCAGGTGTTGATAGGTCAAGTTATATAATGTTAGGTAAAGTTAGGTGAAGGAAAGTAAGGTTTTGTGAGGCTATGTCATGTTAAATGTCGTTAAATGGGATTAGGTGTAGATAGGCGAGGTTAGACGAGGTTATCTGAAGTTAGGCGATGTTATGGGAGGTAAGGTATTTTTAGGGGACGTTAAGTGAGGTCAGGTGTGGTTATTTGTGATTAGATGAGGTTAGATGAGTTTAGGTGTCATTAGGTGAAGTTAAGGACTTAGGTGATGTCAGGTTAAGTTAAGTGAGGTTAGTATATTTTATATGAGGTTAAATGTGGTTACATGACGTTAGTCGAGGTTATTTGTGTCTAGTTGATGTTAGGTGTGCTTAGGTTGAAATTGGGTGATGTTAAGTGAGGTTAGAAGAGGTTAGGTGAGGTTAGGTGTGGTTAGCTATGTATAAGAGAGGTTAAGTGGGGTTATAGGAGGTTAGGTGTGGTTAGGTGTGGTTAGTTGATGTTAGGTGTGGTTTGGAGTAGTTAGCTGAGGTTAGGTGAGGTTACACGTGGTTAGGAGATGTTGGGTGAGGTTAGGTGATGTTAGGTGAGCTTAGGAGTTCTTATGTTGGGTTAAGTGAGGTTAGTTGTGTTTAGGTGAGGTTAGGTGAGGTTCAGTGTGGTTAGGTAAGTTTATGTGACATTATGTATGTTTAGTTGGTGATAGGTAAAGTTAGGTGAGGTTCAGTGTGGTTAGGTGAGGTTAGGTGACCTTATGTATGGCTAGTTGATGATGGGTGAGGTTAGGTGTTGTTAGATAAGGTTAGGTGAGTAAGTTAGTTAAGTAAGGTTAAGTAAAGGTTAAATGAGGATAGCTGTGGTGAGGTAAGTTTTGGTGGTGTTGGGTATAGTTAGGTGAGGTTTTCTGGGGTTTAAGTGAGGTTAGGTATGGTTATGGTAGGTTACATTAGTTTAGGTGAGGTTATGTGAAGTTAGGTGAGGTTAGGTATGGTTAGGTAAGGTTAGTTGAGGTTATGTGAGGTTAGATGTGATTAAATGAAGTTAGTTATGGATATGTGAGGTTAGGAGAAGGTATGTGAGGTTAGGTGAGGTTGTGTGAGGTTAGGTGTGATCAGGTGAGGATATGTTAGATTAGGTAAGGTTAGGTGATGTTCCATGTCCTTAGGTGAGGTTAAGTGAGATTATGAGTGGTTAGTTGTGGATTGTTGAAGTTAGATGAGGTTAGGTATGGTTAGGTCAAGTTAAGTGAGGTTAAGTAAGGGAAGGTGAGGTTAAGTGAGGTTAGATGATATTACCTGATGTTAGGGTAGGTAAGGTGAGGGTATGTCATGTTATGTCAGGTTACTTAGGTTAGAAGAGGTTAGGTGAGGTTACGTGTAGTTTTCGTGATATTAGATGATGTTAGGTGTGGTTAGTAAGGTTAGGTAAAGTTAGGTGAATTAGGTGATGTTACATGAGGTTAGGAGAGGGTAAGAAAGGTTAGGTTAGGTTAGGTGTTGTTAAGTGAGGTTAGAGTTATGTGAATTTAGGTGAGGTTAGGTGAAATAAGATGTGCTTAAGTGAGATTTGGTGAGGTTAGGAGAGGCTAGGCAAGGTTAGGTGAGATTAGATGTGGTTAAGAGAGGTTAGGTGAGGTTAGGTGAGGTTAAGTGTATTTAGGTGTTGTTAGTTGAGAATATGTGTGTTTAGTTAAGATTAGGTGAGGTTACATGTAGTTAGGTGAAGATAGGTGAAGTTAAAAGATATAAGGGAAAGTTAGGAGAGGTTATGTGAGGTCAGATGTGGTTAGGAGAGTTTAGGTGAAGTTAGGTAAGTTTAGTTGAGGTTAGGTGAGATTAAGTGTGATTAATTGAAGTTAGGTGAGGTTAGGTGTGGTTAGGTGTTGTTAACTGAGATTAGGTGAGGTTAGGTAAAGTTAAGTGAGGCTAGGAGAGGTTAGGTGTGGTTATCTGTGATTAAATGTGGTTAAGTTTGGTTATGTGAGAATTGTTAAGGAGGTAAACATTTCACGCAGGGAAGCCATAGAACGCTTGACTTCTGATCTTTCTAAAATTTCTGATTGGGGCAGAGCAATCTTGGTATTGTTCAATGTCTCAAAAACTCAATTCCTCCATCCATCAACTCGACACAACCTTCCAGACAACTATCTCCTCTTCTTCAATGACACTCAACTGTCCCCATCTTCTACACTGAACATCCGCGGTCTGTCCTTTACTTATAATCTGAACTGGAAACTTCACATCTCATCTCTAACTAAAACAGCTTCTATGAAGTTAGGCATTCTGAGACGTCTCCGCCAGTTTTTCTCACCTCCCCCAGCGGCTAACTCTGTACAAAGGTCTTATCCGTCCATGTATTGAGTATGCTTCACATGTCTGGGGGGGTTACACTCATACTGCTCTTCTAGACAGGCTGGAATCAAAAGTTTTTTGTCTCATCGACTCCTCTCCTCTAACTGACTGTCTTCAGCCTCTCTCTCACCGCCACAATGTTGCATATCTAGCTGTCTTCTACCGCTATTTTCATGCTAACTGCTCTTCTGATCACGCTAACTGCATGCCTCCCCTTCTCCCACGGCCACGCTGCACAAGACTTTCTTCTTTCTCTCACCCCTATTCTGTCCACCTCTCTAACGCAAGAGATAACCAGTATTCTCAATCATTCATCCCTTTCCCTGGTAAACTCTGGAACTCCTTGCCTGCTTCTGTATTTCCACCTTCCTATGACTTGAATTCCTTCAAGAGGGAGGTTTCAAGACACTTTTTCATCAATTTTTGACTACTGCTTTGACCCTTTTATGGGACTGGCATTTCAGTGGGCATTTTTTTTTTTATTGATTTTTGTTGCTCTTGGCCAGTGTCCTTCCTACATAAAAAAAAAAAAAATGTGGAATTAACTAATGTTATGTGACTTAGGTGAGGTTAGTGGAGGTTAGGTGTTCTTAGGAGAGGTTAAGTAAGGTTAGGAGACGTTTGGTAAGGTTATATGAGGTTATGTGTGGTTAAGTGTGGTTAGGAGAGGCTAGGTGAAGTTTGAGAATGTTATTTATGGTTAGTTATTGTTAGTTGATGTTGGGTAATGTTAGGTGTGATTAGGTGTTGTTAAGAGAGGTTAGGTGAGATTAGGTGTGAAGTTAGCTGAGGTTAAGGGATGGTAGGTAATGGTAATTGAAGTTGGGTTAGGTTACGTGTTGTGAGGTTAAAAAATATTATCTGAGGTTAGGAGACGTTAGGAGAGGTTAGGTTAGGCTAATTGAGGTTAGGTGTGGATTGGTGTTTTTTAGGTAAGGTTAGGGTATGTTCAGTAGGTTTGGTTATGTGAGGTTAGGTTACTGGTGCCTCACCTGACTCAAGTGGTTTCCAAAAGACAGAAATTAATGGCTCACTTATAACCTCTTTGCATTTCTTAAGTACTCTAGAACACATTTGACCTGGTTCTGGTGTATTGAACTTTTTTTTTTATCCAATCTATCTCCTGTTCCACTATCTCTTTAGTTAAGGTAATATATGTCAGCTTCTTATTCTCATCTGCTCTAAATATCTGTTCACTATTTGGCATATCCTGTATGTTTTCCTGGTTAAAGACAGTTAAGAAATACTCATTCCAAATTTTACTAATCTCCCCCTCAGAACTAACCACCTCGCCATCTGCTGCCTTTAATGGACTTATAGTATCCTTATTCATCGTTCTGTATACCTGATAAAATCTCTTGGGAGTCTGTTTCCGCCAGGAGGCTATCTTTAATTCATATTTGCCCTTAGCTTTCCTCATTAACCTCTTGACTGTTTTACGTTAGGTTAGGTTACGTGAGGTATGGTGAGGTTAAGTATGGATAGGTGTGGTTAGGTTTGGGTAGAAGTTACGTGAGGTTAGGTTGGGTTATGTTTGGTTAGGTGAGGTTTGTTGTGGAGGTTAGGTGAGGTGAATCTATGTGTAGTTAGGAGACATTAGGTGAGGTTGGATGAGGTTAGGTTTGGTTAGGTGTGATTAGGCGATGTTAGGAGAATTATGTGTGTTTAGGTGAGGTTAAGTGAGGTCAGGTGTAATTATGTGAGGTTACATGAGGTTTTGTTATGTTATGAGAGGTTAGGTGAAGTTCGTGAGGTTATGTAAGGTTAATAGCGTTAGGTGAATTTACTTCAGGTTATGTAGATTAGGTGATTGCTAGAGGTTAGTTAGGTTGTTGTTGGAAGAAGTTATGAAAAGCTAGGTGGCGTTAGGTGAGGTTCGGTGATGTTATGTGAGGTTAGGTATTGTTAGGTGAGATTAGGTGAGGTTGGGTGAGGTTAGGTGTGGTTAGGTGAGGTTATGTAAGATTATTGTGGTTAGTTGAGGATAGTTGAAGTTAGTTGAGGTTAGGTTAGGTTAAGTGAGGTTAGATAAGGTTAAGTAATGTTAGGTGACATTTGTTGAGGTTGGGGGAGGTTAGGTGAGGTTAAGAGTGCAGACATTCCTCCTCCAGTCACTTGCACCAGTCCATCCATGTACTTCTGTCTTGGTCTTCCTTGTGGTCTCTTGCCTTCTATTTTACCAGTTAGAGATAGATGTTCCAGTCCCTCTCTTCTCATAACATGGCCCAGGAAGTGAATCTGTCTACTCCTAACCGTACTCATCAACTCTCTTCCAACACCCACCCCTTGCAGCACTTCTTCATTTGTTCTTTCTGTCCAAGATATCTTAAGCATCCTCCTCCAGAACCACATCTCAGCTGCTTGCAGTCTTTTGTTCATCTGCCTTTCTCATTGTCCAGGACTCACAGCCATACAACAAAACCGACCATATAAAACATTTCACAAACCTTTTACTTAAGAACATAAGAACATAAGAAATAAGGGAAGCTGCAAGAAGCGACCAGGCTTACACGTGGCAGTCCCTGTATGGAACACACCTACCTGTTTCCATCTGTTATCCCCATCCATAAACTTGTCTAATATTCTCTTAAAGCTCTCTAGTGTCCTAGCACTAACTACATGATTACTGAGTCCGTTCCACTCATCTACCACTCTATTTGCGAACCAATTTTTTCCTATCTCCTTCCTAAACCTAATTTTTTTAAGCTTGAACCCGTTATTTCTTGTTCTACCCTGGTTGCTGATCCTAAGAATTTTGCTTACATCTCCCTTGTTATAACCCTTATACCAAATAAAGACTTCTATCAGGTCCCCTTTTAACCTACGTCTCTCTAGAGAATGTAAGTTTAATAGCTTCAACCTCGCCTCGCAAGGAATACTCCTCATCCCCTGTATCCTTTTAGTAATTCTCCTCTGTACTGATTCTAATAGACCTATATCTTTCCTGTAATGTGGGGACCAGAACTGCACAGCGTAGTCTAGATGAGGTCTGACCAGTGCCAAGTATAACTTTAATATTACTTCTACTTTTAACACTCCTAAAAATGAATCCTAGTTCTCTATTTGCCTTGTTTCTGGCTTCTATGCATTGTTTTCCTAGACGGAGTTAAGAGCTAACTATAACTCCTAAATCTTTCTCGTACCCTGTACCTACCAGAGTTTGGTTGTTTAATGTGTACCTATTGTGTGGGTTTCCTCTACCTACGCTAAACACTTTGCATTTATTGATATTAAATTGCATTTGCCATCTATCCGTCCATTCATTCATTCTATCTAAGTCTGCCTGCAAGGCGATGGCATCCGATTCTGACCTAATTAATCTACTTATCTTTGTGTCATCCGCAAATTTACTAACATCACTACTAATTCCACTATCCAAGTCATTGATATATATTTGAAATAACAATGGCCCTAATACTGATCCCTGTGGCACCCCACTAATTACATGACCCCACTCGGATTTCGAGCCGTTTATTACCACTTTCTGTCGCCTGTCGCTAAACCATGACCCTATCCAGCCTAACACCTTCCCATCTATCCCGTGTGCCCTAACCTTTCTCAAGAGCCTTTGATTGGGTACCTTGTCGAATGCTTTACTAAAGTCCAGATATAAGATATCATAGCTATCACCATTATCTACTGCCTCGTACACCTTACTGTAAAAACTTAACAAGTTTGTCAGGTAAGACTTCCCCTTCGTGAAGCCATGCTGTGACTGATTTATCAAGTTATGTTTGTTTAAATGTTTCCTAATGTTCCTCGCTATTATTGACTGTAACATTTTACCTACAACTGAAGTTAAGCTGACAGGTCTATAATTAGACGCTAAAGTTTTATCTCCTTTCTTAAAGATGGGTACTACATTAGCCTGCCTCCACATTACTGCTATCTCACCCGACTCCAGTGATTTCCTAAAGACAGAAACTAACGGGTCACTAATATTGTTACCTTACGTCTCCTCATGGACTTTGCCAGAAGAAGAAAGAAAAAAATTTGTTACTTTTTTTCGATTTTAGGAAAGCGTATGATTTAGTGCCAAGACATATATTAATAAGAATTCTAATGCGCCTTGGGTGTGGAATGGTGATGCTGACTGTCGTCTGTGCCATGTACAGTATGACAGAGTATCATTGGCACCGCTATGTTCGTGGCCACAATCGAGGTCCGCCAGGGCTCTCCCACATCCTGTCTGTTATTTATTATATATGTAAATGATCTTATTAAGCTTATTAAGGATAACTGTAATGATGATGGCTTCTTGAAATGGTTACACATAATTATTGTAATGGATGACACTGTTTTATTGTCAACTACCAGAGAAAGAATGATTCAAAAACTGTCTCTTATGAATAAGTTTTGTGATGATTACGGAATGGAAGTCAATGAGGCAAAAACAATTTTTTTTTTGTGATAAATGGCACGATCGAGGACAAAGAAATCGTACGCATAGGTGACCTGAAGGTGGAGCCGTGCAGCTAGTACATGTACTGGCTGCACCCTTCACTGCTGATGGGTCCGTGTCGTCGTCAGTGAAGGCCCACGCCACTGCTAAAATGGCTCATGTCACGAAATTTATATCGTTCCTAAAGAAAAATAATGATATTCCATTCCATGTCAAAAAACGAGTGTTTGAAGCCTGTGTAATGTCAGCTATACTGTATGGGTGTGAGTCCTGGCTGAACGCTGACTTGAGACCGGTGATGAAATTATATAATTGGGCATTAAAATATTTATTGGGAGTACGATTATCTACATGAAATGATGTATGTTATACCGAGTCTGGTTGTCCCCCATTGCCCGCTTTAGTAAAGAGTAGACAGAGAAACTTCTTTGGTAAGATGTGGAACGAGAGGTCGTCAATGGAAGATGATCCCTTGGTTCTCTCTGTAAAAACTGTTATGGAAAGTCAATATAGGATACGTAATTACGTCAGTGATTTGTTGTATGCCAACACTGACGACATATGTGAGGGAGTTAATGAGCTGAGAGCAAATCTCCTTAATTCAACCTCTTCCAGACGAATTGTATATAAAGATATAAACCCTAGTTTGTCAGTTCACTCTGTGTATAGTACGAAATGTAACGTCAGTGAGCACCATCGTGTTGCCTTCACTCGGTTCCGGGTGTCGGCACATTCGCTGGCAATTGAAGTTGGAAGGTGGAACAGAAATGGTAAAGGAAGATTGCCAGTAGAGGACAGGACATGTGTGTGTGGTCAGATACAAACAGAGGTACATGTGGTTCAATATTGTACATTAACACAACAATTAAGAGACACCTACAATTTTTCCGCTGTTGCTGAGGTGTTCTCAGATACGAGTAAGTATAGTGATGCTCTGATATGTGAGATAATATATAAGATCTTGATAGTATATCAATAGCTTTTTTGTGTGTAAATAATACTTTTTATGTAGTTAATTAGGGGATGTTTAATTGTGATTTAACTAATTTTAATATTTTTTTTTCTTGTGTGTATTGATGCGTGTGTAATTAAGTTTTGGATTACTTTTACTTGAGATTTACCTTTTTAGAATAGTTTTTATTTACAACTTTTTTTTTTATATTAGGTTAGTTTGATTAAGTTTTAAGTTAATGTTTTTGAATGTTATTCCCTTTTGTTTTGTTTAGTACGCATGTAAATTGTTACAGTTTATTTGAAGTCTATTTTGAAGATTATTTTTTTTTACAGGATATTTTTTTTTTTTGCAGTTTTCTCAGTTGAAAAGTGGTGTTTTAATGATTTTTTACGTAAATAATTTAGTTCCTTTTCTTTCTTCTTTCGGTTAACTGCTAACAGCGATGCATTACAGCGATGTATTATTATTGAAATATGAAGTTTATGGGCATATATGAGGAATTATTTGTCATTTTTTTATGAACCAGTCGTATGTTATTAAGTGTAAATTTATAAGGGATGTTGATGGTCAATAAACAATAATAATAATGATATGTGGATACAAGAGCTAGATACAGATTAGGAGATATAGAAACACACTGGGTAAAGAGTCAGAGGGGGTGTTAGGCAAGGCTGTTTTTTATCACTAACCATTTTTAGCTTGTACACAGAAGAGTTAGCACCCAGAATGAGACGAATGAATGTGGGGAGTGAGTGTGGGGAATGTTAAGATGTGTGTGCTTTTTTGTCCAGATGATGTAGTGGTTATGACTGAATCGGCAGATGAGCCTCAAAGTTTGTTTGTTGTTGTAGATGGGTATGGAAGGGACTTTGGTGTGAGATTTAGCAGTGAGAGAAGCAAGGACATGATTGTGAATAAGTTAGAGGATGAGAGAAATTAAGTTTGGAGACCGACAGGGAATGAGCTGCAACAGACAGATGAATACAAGTAGCTGGGTATGTGGATGAGTCCGAATGGCTGTGTGAAGGTAAATAATGAAAAGATGAGCATTCTGGACGGGTGGATGGGTCGTCTAGGAAGTGCAGCAAGGATGAGAGTGAGTAAAAATGACGCGCTACGAGAAGTTAGGAAGAGCGTGGCTGTTCCGAGCATTGTGTATGTTATGGATGTGATTGTGTGGAATGAGACTGTACTGATAAATTTAAAAGTAAGACAGAGTACAGTAGCAAGAATGGCATTGAATGCACCAAGGTATGCTGCGGTAGAGGCTTTGAGAGGGGAAAATGGGAAGGAGTACTTTTAGAGAGTCATGCAAAAGCAGCCTTGAGGTACAAAGGTAGATTAGAGCGAATGGATGATGCCAGACTAGTGAGAAAAGGTGTTTCTGTGGAATGTTAGGAACACCAGGTGGGGGAAAAAGTGTGTTAAGATGTTAGTAAAGAGTAGCATGGAAACTAGCTGGGCTTTTCAGCGGTTTGAAGGGAGGCATGTAGAGATTGACTGGAATATGATTGTCAGAAATGAGAAGGCTTAGTATGGGATGTAAGAAAGTGGAAAAGTGAGACAGAGTAGTGAAGCATGTGGGATTGAGTGAAATGAAGAGTAAGATGGAACAAAAGAGTGCTTAGGAGTGGTATAGAGAGAAAGAGGCCACAATGTATGAAAAGTGGTATGAGGGAAGCCTGAGTGGGGATCATCTCTTCCGAGCGAGGGCGCAGTGTATGGTTGTGAACGTAAGGAGTTACAGATGGTCTGAGTCCCATAGCAACGTGTGCCATGGGAGAGGATGTGACAGTGGAGAAGATGGTGCTGAACTGTGTAAAGTATGCCACAGACAGATATGAGATGATACAAGTGGTGCTGAGGGAAATGGGGCATACCAGAGTGGAGAAGACAAGAAGGGAATGGATGGTGTTGCTGCTGGGACTGTGTGGGAGACAATGAAAGGATGATTGAGGCTGTGGAAGAGTTCCTGGAGAACAAGTAACGCTCTAGATATGGAAACCAGTGTTGTGATTGATGCTGTATGACTCTACATGCCATTTTCTGTTTGTCGTTCATTGTTTTCCTCACAGGAGTGCCGATGTAAAGGACTGGCTTGTGAGAAATCCTGAGCCTCCTGTAAGATCAAGACCAAGATCAAGATAGGGCCTTCCGTAGGTCCGCTTTCTGAAGCACAGTGTCAACATGTCTCCTCTAATTTAAAACGTAAGCTCTGTGTGGCGTACTTCCTAAAAGTGCACAAAGGACTTTTCTTCTCTTTTAGGCTCCCTTCCATTTCTTCATTGCCATGATACACTGGCAGCACTGCCAGAGTCCATCTCTGTCTAAGCACCTCCTCCCTTGCCACCACCACGCTGGTTCAACTGTGGCTCCCACAACTGCCCTTCTAAAAAGTGTGCCTCTGTGTCGCTCACATCTACAACACTTGACGCTGAACCTTTCCATCGCCTCTTCATTCTACACAAGCTAGTACTGTGCAGCCTTTCTGCACCGCACCTCCACTACGTTCACTAGGCTGTGCTTCAAGTGAGACGGGCTTTTAAGGAGGTTTTGACTCTTCTAGTGACAGATTAACTTTTTTTTTTTACATTATTTACAGGAAAAACACCAAAAAAAACCCAGCCAATCGCTAACAGAGTTGGTGAGGGCAGAGGCTTTCACAATACTGGCACTGTCATTGCTTCAACTGACTGTCTACTGCCCCAGTCATATTCTCCTCTGCTGTCTTCCTCACCATCTTGCTGCCTCACCTATGCCATTCTTCGTCAAGTCTAGTTTCTCCTTTCTTTTGCACCGTTCCTTATCTTTCCTGCAAGGCAAATTTCCGTCAACACTAAGTGTCTTTTTTAACCCAGCTCTGCTATCCTGCGGTGCTTCTATCACTTATGTACTTAATACACAGAGGGGTCACTCAAACACTGCTACAACGTAAATCCCTTTGCTCCTCCTCTCACAAAATTTTGCGTTTGACTAATTTCATTATGTTGTTATTCATCAGCCACCTAAACAAGCGGTGCAACCATTACATTTGTCACTCCCATGGCTTTGCAAGTATCTAGATCCTCCCTGCTTTTTTTCCAGTTCTGAAGCACATCCCTTTTTTTTCAATTCCCTCAACGATGACAGTAATGCCTGACAGTTTTAAGCGCAGTGCATCCCATCAGTGGCATTGGTGCAGTCACCCCTTCCGTCAACGCAGTCTTCGAGGAGATCAATGCAGTGACGGTGACTAAAGCAAACTTACAAAGTCTTGTTCACATTTTTTTTATATTGCATTTTTCTATTGCATTTAATCGTGGCACGCCTCAGGATGGAGTGCACCCTCCCTGCACATATGCTGCCATGCATAGCCGCCTCCTCCTCTCCATGAAGCACCTCCTGCACCGCTGGCCTCTCCATCGACAACTTCTTCCATACATTAGGTTAACAATAACAATTGTAGTTATAATTATAATATTGTTGAATATATTATTATTATTAATAAAAATATTGATGGAAATAAAGAAAGTAATGATTATAGGTAATAAAAATGATAATTAAAATGACACTAATGAAAATTAAAACAATTATTATGTTAGTAATAATATTAATAATAATAATAATAATAATGATAATAATAATAATAATAATAATAATAATAATATGTTGGCGTGGTAGCCGGGCGGGTGCGAAGCCTAGTGGAGCAAGGGTGGAGGTGATGTGCGATGAGTGGAGTTTGCTTGCTTTGTGCATCCGTGTATTTTTTTTCTTTTTATTTATTTATTTTTTTTTTTTTGTTCTGGAGTTTGCATCAAGTTTAGGTATACAGAACTACCAGTGCTAATATATATATATATATATATATATATATATATATATATATATATATATATATATATATATATATATATATATATATATATATATATATATATATATATATATATATATATATATATATATATATATATATATATATATATATATATATATATTCTGGTGTAGTACTGCACTTAGTGAGGAATGGTGACATGGGCTTGCGAGGGTTATATATGCAAATGCATGCTTTCACTATATTTAAACATAAGTGCATATTTGTCACTTTCTTTTCTTTAACACGATATATTTTTTGAGTTCTGATGTGTTTATGATGGGTATTCCACACACGTAATATTATTCTTAATCATAGTTTCTTGTAATTGTCATAGTGAGCAATTTAAAACAGGTTTTGAGCAGGATTAGGGTGCACACTTCGTAAGCGTCAGTCGTACACTCAGTTTATACGGTGTAAGGAAGTGTATTGGTACCTTATACACCAAAAACTTGTCTGCCTGTTTTCTTTCCATGTTCTATAAATAACACATTACCACTTACAGTTAATGAAAGAAATGTACCGGTGGTTTTCTGTCTTGTTAAGGATTATGTTGGTACAGTGTTTAATAGAAAAGTGCCACTCAGCCACAACTTTTATGTAAAAGTAAGTCTTTGTAGTTATTACACCACTGCACAAAACTTATGTCATTTCCCTGTAGATTTTCTTGGTATTTTATTCCAGTATACTCAAGCCCACGGGTGATTTCTTTAATTGATTTACAGGCCTCACGTACACTTTTTTCTTTGTCAGTGTCATACTGTATTTGCAATGATCAGTGAACTGCTGGCTGATGCAGGTTTAGTCTTCTCTTGGGGACTTATTGTCTGCATGCTGACAGCTTGGATCAGCAGAGGAGTCGACACCACACAGCTCTGCGCTCTTCCCCTGTGTCTCAGCAACACTGCGCTGACACTGTCTGTCAGATGAAGGAAGGAGACAGCAAGCGAGGGGTTGAGGCTTCAGGGAGTTTTGACTCGTTAAGCAGGTAATGTTCTTGTTTAGAATAAAAACACTTGAAAGAAAAGTAATTTCAGTTCAGAATTCCCATGAAATGAAAGTACAAAAAAGCACATAGAAGGCTTTGTGTTAACACTGATTGTAGATGCAGTTATGGTAGAATATTTGCGGGAAAAAGAAGCTGTGTATAAAAAGAAGCTACATGTTAAGTGTCTTGTTGGGATGCTGTGCTTCTACGTCGCACAACCTTGTTGCGCCCCTCATCTATAACACTGGCTTTTGTGGGTTCAAGGGAAAGCTTGGATTTTGTTTTTTCTAATTTTTGCTTAATATATATATATATATATATATATATATATATATATATATATATATATATATATATATATATATATATATATATATATATATATATATATATATATATATATCCTCAAGCAATCATATGCAACTTCCGACAATAACGAAAAAAAATGTTGTTTCATCTCTCTTTAGATAAATTCCATTAAAAATCTCACTTCACATTACACTTCCGATTCAAATCACTTGACATGTTTAATACTCAATGATAAATCACATCCTACACAAACCTCGCAACTAACATTCAATGAGGAACACATCCTACACCTACCCAATCCCTCTCTGTCAATATATATCACCAACATTTTACTATGACTGCATTACAACTGTCTGGCTTTACTTACTGGTACTGAGACAGGCGGCTTGCCCATCCTGACCCTCTTTGGTCTGACAGCTCTGTCTAGCTTATCTCTCTGTCTGCTTCTGTCTATTCCCTTCTTCTACACCTCATAATATACACGTGAGGTTAGAGCGACCTTTTGCCCCAAGAAGGCTTCCGTTTCTGTAAGGTTTATTTTCCAATACTTCAATCACGCAGTTCATTTTCCTGTATCTTTCAATAAGGTTGATTTTCAAGTAACTATATTTATCTCCCCGTACTTCGATCATACAGTTTATTTTTCCCTAACTTCCAATAAGGTTCATTCTCGAGTACCTTTGGTAATCGCATCTTCTAGTCAGGAACAAGGAGGCGGCGACTCCTATGGTATTCTTTCTGTCCATGTTGTCCTCGTTATCAGATCCCGTTGACTTCTGCTCTAATCGTGTACTAATTCAGTGATACCTAGGTATCTCTTCTTGTAATCTTGTATTAATCTCCGGCTATGTTAGTCTTGTGATGACTCACCGCATCTCTTCGGTGGTCACGTCACGTCTCTTATCTATCAAGGTGGTGATAGCTTCTTGGTATATGCTTTCGTTTTTATCATCGTCTTCCCTCATTTATTCTTTCTACTTCTTATTTCCTTTTTTATTTCTTATTTTTTTATATATTTTTTTTTAATTTTTCTCTCTTGTTACGTGTTTCTTTTCTTCTTGTTTTTTTTTTTTTTTTGCGTTACAACACGCCTCCCTCCTTATGCTCGCGCGTCCTCCCGCGACTGGTTACTTAGCTAGGTGTTCGTTCCCTCATCCGTGGATGTGGTGCAGGGTGTGGGTTTGGAAGGCCCGCTTCATGCTCCCGGAACCAGGGGAGCCATCGGTGCGGCCCTCATCCACGCCCACGAACACCAGGGTGATCCCAACAGCCAGCATTGTCAACAGCCAGTCGTACCTATCCATGTCCTGTGTGGCTGATACCTTTATCAGGAAGTGCATGTTATTTCTACATTGTGTCGAGACAAAGGTACCCATCAATAACTCCTGGGAAGGCATATATTAGCAAAATTCATAACTTCCGAGTTTAGAAATAGAGCCTTTGTGGCGAAAACAAAATATAAAATTCAATATCTTGACTAGGAAGAAGAGATATCAAAAATCAATCATATTTTTCTACAATAGTTATATCGTAAGGCAGGAAAATCAGTTCTGAGTATTTTCAATATGACTACAAGTTTGATGCAGTCAGAAAACACTTGTATTTATAAAGAAATAATGGAAGGGAGGTCATCCTGCGGACATCAGGTGTCGGCAGGAATCTCATCTCTTAGAGGAATAAACATTTCATTATGTGTTTAAATAATGTGCAGAAGGAACAACAATAATTATCTAAAAGCATGTACCTTCATCATGGTTTTTAATCACATCATAAGAACAATATGAACTGCTGCAATGGACGCAATAGCCAACTGGACAACATCAGAGTCTTATATATAAGTAATGACTTCCCTTTATCCATAGACACAAATATTTTCATCTCATTTATATTCTCTCAATCATTTTAAGTTGCAAATTTTGACATTTTAGCTCAAGATGAACGATCGTTAATATTTTAAGCACATCACTAATTGGAAATTTAACATTAACTTTTCCTTCCTCCCTTTTTGAAAATACAACACTGAAGCAATTATGCATCAAATTATCTGAGTCTGCGTTGCGTGCAATGTTTTTTTTTTCTTTTCCTTTTCTTCAGTTGAGTATTTTTCTTTTCTATCTCGGATAATTTTTCGATCATTCATATATATATATATATATATATATATATATATATATATATATATATATATATATATATATATATATATATATATATATATATATATATATATATATATATATATATATATATATATATATATATATATATATATATATCATGCATCAGTGTATACTTTCTTTCAATTATATGAAAAATCTCTCCATCATATTCCATCATTTAAGGTCATCCACACATGATAACATTGCTATAATATCATGTTTTTTTTTTTTCCCTGGAATGTACTTCACCTTGATGTCAGCTTGTGCCATCAGTGTCATTTTGATATACTACACTGTGCGTCTAGCTGTAGACAGTACCCACTACAGGAGGCTCTGGTTTCTTGAAAACAACTTGTTACCCAACACATAATTCTGTTTATTGAAATCGTTATTAATAGCAAGGAAGGAGAGGGCTTTCTCAGTGATGCACTTGTCTATTTCAGTACTATGCACTTGCATTATCTCTTATTCTGATTTCAATTTATGAAACAGCACGAATTTTGTAAATCATCATTATAATAGTACGTGATATACGACTCTGACCAATGTCTTAATTTATCAAGATGCCCTTCCATAATCTTCGTAATCCTCATCAAGTCATTATCGCCGAATTTGCAGTGTATTTGGAGTGTGAGCTACAGAAGTTGCAAAACAGTTGTTCCAGCGCCCCACTCTTAACTATTCTAACATAAACAATTCTCGCCATTTACTGGCGGCTAATTTTCACACTGCGAACTCAGACTTACGTTACCTTTTAAGACTTCTTCAACCTTATCTCTTTATTATTTTGAAAATCTACTCCTCTCTTTGCGATATCATTTAATATTTTTTACCACATATCATTGTACTTTGCAAGAAGGCAGATCAGCATGCTATCGTCTTTTAATACAGATACTTGTTGTTAACTACTTTTTGTGAATATACAGTCATGATTCCGTATGATTAACATGTATTTACCTTTCCACACTATTTTTTTTTTCTGTTACCATATGCTTAAATTCTTCTCTTTACTCAGTCTGTCTACAAATAATTGATCTAATTGTAATTGATCTCATAGCACAAGCAGAAGCTGCAGTGATAACCTGATCTATCTCGCATTTTGTCACTGAGAGAGTCCCGTGAGTCAGAGTCTAACTAACAGTCCTTCTGTTGCATGAGCTACCACCGTTCCAACAGTGTTACCTGATTCGATGACCTCTCCCAGTACTTTACAGGGACCTCAGTATCCTAATTCTTCCCTTTATGTTTCTTAACACATAGCTGAGAGTTTTGTTAATGCTTCACTGAAAAATTTCCTCCGTCTTCACCCCTAACATTTCCTTTTATGTCCAGTCGCCTTATCAACTCAGTTTAGTTATGGCTTATTTAGGCCTGGAAATCACACATACGCTTCCACGGTGATTTTCATATACCTTTAATTTATTCATATCAAGTACTCACATCAGCTGTGAGGACAGCTCTTTTTTTTTTTTTTAGTTTTCGTTTATTTTATTTATTTTATTTATTTATTTATTTTTATTTACTTATTTATTTTTTTATGATGATCATACAAACATACATCACCCTTCAGAATTTTTCAACATTATTTGAGACACTCGCTTCTGTATCAAAGCTACTACTTATATATTGTTAATTTTTCGGCTCGTATGTTTCCTCCATTAAAGTTATCGTCTTGTTTCTCTTCACTTGCTTCTCTCTCTAAATTTCTGCTTAATAAATCCTTTCCATTACGTCTCTTAACAACTAAATTTTCTCGTATCAAACAGACTCTGCCATTTGTAGAATTAAGTGTTTACAACTCAATCTTATCCTCACCATCTTCTGTACAAATCTCTAGCACCTGCGTTCCATGTCCCAGCTGAATCTATAAGTAACTTGTAGAATTTAGAATACTGCAAGTATAGGATGTGGCAAATGTGACATGAGAGTTGTAATGATTTGTTGCAATGGATGTTATAATTACTTGTTGTTGAGTCGCCTGCTAAATGCCATACGAGTATGTGCTTCCCTGCTTCACCAATGTACGCCGCTGGTGAAACAAGTACGTAACTGATGACCATAACAAGAGGACATAATTTCTTGATCTCATGAGCAATATAATCCTTTGAACATATTACATTTTTTTTTTAATCAGAGCAAGACGGTTTAAGCAGTCAAATAATCATGAAGTGTGTGGGAATGAGAACTTGTGTGACGATGATTTGCGAGCAACACAGACGCAGAATGTATAACAAATCATTACAACTATCGTGTCACATTTGCCACATCCTATACTTGCAAAATTCTTAATTTTGCAATAACAGTATGATAATATCTCTCTCTGCAGTGTCAATCTATACAATGCTATCTTTGCAGCATTATCCTTTGCAATATAAAATCCCAATGCTGCCATCAGTGTCGTGCTTATACATTGCACGATCTTGATGCATCCCTAATCTATGAGACTGGCTTTTGTGTTTTCTCGGAAACGCTTAAACTTTTTTTTATAATTTTTACTTAATTTGTATTATATACATGTATTTTCACTATGGTAATCATATACGATTTCTGACAACAACGATACACTACAAAAAATTGTTTCGTCTCTCTTAAAAATAAAATTCCATTAAATATTTCAAACACTTCACATTACAGTTCCGATTCAAATCACTTCACATATTTAATTATCAATGACAAATCACACCCTACACAAACCTCGCAACTAACATTCAATGAGGAACACATCCTACACCTACTCAATCCGTCTTTGTCAATATATAACACAACCATTTTATTCTGACTGCATAACGACTGTCTGGCTCTCCTTATAGGTACTGTGATTGGAGGAGGCAGGAGGCACCTGCCGAAACGATAATTACTCCCAGTGAGGTCTAAAGCACAGTTAAGGGGGTGCTGTGAACTAATCATTAAACCCCAGCTGTGACCTCACTGAACGTTTTCCTTTGTGTCTCACAACACAAGGGGGCAGTCACAGTCTGCCCTCTAAAGACAACTCTCTTCCTCCACATAAAACTACAAGCACCTAATAACACACACCCTTTACTCAAAATTTCAAAATTATCATGGCGACTCCTACACCAGCCTCAGAGTCCTCATCTAGGGAGGGAAACATAAATGTCTTCAGCTCAGACTGCCCTTCTGAGAACGACCCTAAGAGATTTGACAAACCCCTTCAACTTTTTTTTTCATTAACTTCTGCAACATTGGTGGTCTAAGATCTAATTGTCAATTTGTAGAGCATCACGTCTCCTCTTCTAAACCTCTTCTTGATTTACTCACTGAAACTCAGGTGTCTGAGGCAACGGACAATAGCCCCTCTTCTGTTCCTTCGTACATTCTCTATCTTCATTTTTAATCCCTAGCTGGATGTTGCGCATATGTGCGCAACGACTTAACCTGCTCTTGTGCCCACGCTCCTGAATCTTCCGAGTTTTACACCATCTGGCTACGAATACAGAGTCACTCTCAAACTAAATTTATCTGTACTGTATATCTCTTACCTAACTCCTTTGACTATAAGAGATTCTTTGACTACTTAACTTCCAAAGTGGACAAAAATTCTGACTCTCTTCCCTTTTGTAGAGATGTCCATTCTTTGAAACTTCAATGTTCACCACCAGCTTTGGCTTTCATCTCCCTTCACTGAACATCCTGGTGAACAAGCCTTGACTTTGCTATCTTCAACTACCTAGAGCAATTGGTGCTACAACCTACTCATATTCCTAACTGTCTTGGAGATAAGCCCAACATTCTTGACCTTTTCCTGACCTCTAATCCTTCTGTTTATGCTGTCACCCTCTCTTCTCCGTTAGGCTCCACCTCTCACAATTTCATTTATGTATCTTGTCTTACCTATACAGTTCCTCCTCAGGATCCCCTTAAGCGAAGGACCTGAGGATGTATTTTGCTAATTTTACTTGGAATGACTACTGCTTCCATGTCAGACACCGTTCTTTGTATGCCGAGCGCATAACAGAGGTGATAGTGTCTGGCATGGAGTCGTACATTCTTCAGTCTTTTTCTTGACCTAAACCTTCAAAACCTTGATTTAATACAGATTGTTCTCGTGATATACATGATAGAGAGGTGGCTCACAAAAGGTACTTAAGCCTTCCATCACCAGAATCTCATGCACTTTATGTTTCTGGCCGGAGCCATACCAAGTCTGTTCTGCAACTAGCCAAAAACTCCTTCACTAACAGAAAGTGTCAACAAGATCTAACTTTTCTAGTGACTTCTGGCATCTAGCCAAAAATATCTCCAATAACTTTGCTTCTTCTTTTTTTTTCCTCCTTTATTTCAATCAGATGGCACCACTGCTATCACATCTATCTCTAAAGCTGAACTCTTCACTCAAACCTTTCCTAAAAACTCTACCTTGGACGATTTAGTGGTTGTTCCTCCCTCTCCTCCACCCTCTGACGACTTCACAATACCTATTAAAATTCTTCACAATGATGCTCTCCATGCCCTCGCTGGCCTAAACCCTCGGAAGGCTTATGGACCTGATAAGGTCCTCCATATTGTTCTCCGAAAGTGTGCCTCTGTTCTTGCGCCTTGCCTAGTCAAACTCAACTCTGTCAACATCTACCTTTCCTTCTTGCTGGAAGTTTGCCTATATTTAGCCTGTTCCTAAAAATGGTGACCTTTCTAATCCCTTAAATTTCCTGCCTATGTAATTTTTTTTTTAATATAACCTCAATGGGAAGATTCTTAAACATCTATCACTTCACAATCTTCTATCTAATCGCCAGTATGGGTTCCATCATGGCCGCTCTACTAGTGATCTTCTGGCTTTCCTTACTGAATCTTCGTCATTCTCTTTTAGAGATTTTGGTGAAACCTTTGCTATTGTCTTGGATATATCAAAAGCTTTAGATAGAGTCTGGCATAAAGCTTTCATTTCCAAACTACCCTCCTACGACTTCTATCATTTTCTCTGTAACTTCATCTTAAGTTTCCTTTCTAACAAATCTATTGCCGCTGTGGTAGACAGTTACTGTTTTTCTCCTAAATCTATTAACAGTGGTGTTTTTCAGTGTTCTGTCCTGTAACCCACTCTCTTCTAATTATTCATCAATAATCTTCTGAACCTGTCCACTCCTATGCTGATGATTCCACCCTTCACTTTTCCACGTCTTTTCATAGATGTCGAACATTTCAGGAAGTAAACATTTCACGCAGGGAAGCCACAGAACGCTTGACTTCTGATCTTTCAAAAATTTCTGATTGGGGCAAAGCAAATTTGGTATCCTCAAAAACTCAATTCCTCCATCTATCAACTCGACTCAAACTTCCAGACAACTATCCCCTCTTCTTCAGTGACACTCACCTCTTCCCCCCTTCTACACTGAAGACCCTCAGTGTGTCCTTTATTTATAATCTGAACTGAAAATTTCACATCTCATCTCTAGGTAAAACAGCTTCTGTGAACTTGGGTTTTTTGAGACATCTCCGCCAGCTTTTATCACTCCCCTCAGCTAAAAACTCTGTACAAAGGCCTTATCCATCCATGTATGGAGTATGCTTCACATGTCTGAAGGGTTCCACTAATACCACTCTTCTAGACAGGGTGGAATCAAAAGCTTTTCGTCCTATCAACTCCTTTCCTCTAACTGACTGTCTTCAGTCTCTGTCTCTCTCTCTCTCATTGCCACAGTGTTGCATCTCTAGCTGTCTTCTACCGATATTTTCATGTTAACTGCTCTACTGATCTTGCTAACTGCATGCTTGCTGTCCTCCTGCGTCCTCGCTGCATAAGACTTTTCTCTCTCTCTCTTTCTCTCTCTCTCTCTCTCTCTCTCTCTCTCTCTCTCTCTCTCTCTCTCTCTCTCTCTCTCTCTCTCTCTCTCTCTCTCTCTCTCTCTCTCTCTCTCTCTCTCTCTATATATATATATATATATATATATCCACTCATTCTTCTATCCATCCATCAATCCTTCTATTCACCCTATATATCCATCCACCTACCCACTCATCCAGCCAGCCATTAATCCATCATCTCATCCATGCATCATTACATCCATCCATCCTACCATGTTTTCACTCCTCCCTCCAACTATCCGCCTCTCTACCCATCCATCCATCCATCCATTCATGTATTCAATCTTCCTCTTATTCATCCACTCCTACATCCATCCACTCATCCATCTACTCCTCCACTTATCCATATATCCATCCGTCCATCAATCTACTCACCCATTCATCCATTTATCCACTCATTCATCTCTCATTTTATCCACCCATCCATCCTTCCATCTATCCATTCATCCATCTACGTGTCCTTCATCCATTCACCCACTAATGGAGTCATCCATTCTTCTACCTATCCATCCAATCATACATCCATCCGTGTATCCTCTCATTCATCCACCATTACATCAATTCATCAGTCCATACATCCATCCACATCTTCATCCACTCGTCCATCCAGCCAGCCTTTCATTCATATAACCACTCATCCCCACCTATCCACCCATCCAACCGTCTATCCATCTATCCATCCGCTCATTCATTCATTTATACATCCATCGATCTGTTCACTGTTCCATCCATCCACCTTCTCATCCATCCATCTATCCACTCATCCATCCATCCACTCATCTATCATCACATCCATCTATCTGTTCATCCATCCATCCACTCGTCTATCCATCTATCCATTCATCTATCCATCCAGCCATGCATACATCCACTCGCCCATCCAACTGTCGTGGTCCGAGATATTGCGAGGAATTGCTTTATAAAGGCTACTGGAAAACTCAAAAACATTTTCATATTTCAATTGATCACTAATAATCATTTACATTTCTTACAAGTCAAAATTTGTCATTCGCATTAATTTTCAAGTAATCTAAAGTTTTTAGGTGTCACTTTGTTTGTTGAACACATTCATTGATCAAGGCAATCACCGTGCAAAACACAGACCATATCAAATGCATCTTCACAACAACTATTCAATCGGCGCCATTAATGTTCAGTTATAAAAACACACGTGACATCAGGAACACATCAGTTACTATAAACACTCTCCATAACGAAGTAAATCTTCGTACACCATACAAACCTATCATACCAAACATAAAACATCAGTTAAACATCCTACTCCTCCTTTAATAACATCATTCATTTATACTCGTAGACTGCATTACGCTTTCAAGCGCCACTTACTTTCAAGTTATTCCGTCCATCTCAGCCCCTCTCTGGTCAAGCCCTCTCTGCTTCTGTGCCTGCTACTCTCTGCTACTCTCCACTACTGAACTATTCCACTGTTACATGCTATACATAATATGCAGTCGTTTGGCACTGCCTGTTTCTCTCAGAAATTTTATCTTTATTTTCATAACATTTTACACATCTCTGAAGCCCTGGGGTCATGAGGAGGCCCGTGTGAGTGTAATAATAATAATAATAATAATAATAATAATAATAATAATAATAATAATAATAATAATAATAATAATAATAAACTGCCAGCAACTGCCTAAATTATAATTTAGGCAGTTAACAAACTGACAATGTACAGTGTGTGTGTGTGTGTGTGTGTGTGTGTGTGTGTGTGTGTGTGTGCGTGTGTGTTGAATAATACAGTAATTGTTGTACGGTACCGTCTGATTGTAGTTCTATGAGTGTGTGAAGGAGAAATTGAGTTGGTTACTTGGGAGTAAAGTTCGAGGTGCGAGTGCCTGTCGCCTCTGTGCCTGCCTCTGTGTGTAGTGAGTGTATTGCACGGGAACTTGTGTACTGCTGTGTGATACATGGACACACGGAAAGGAGTGTTTTCCTCTCTCTGCTCTGTGTGATTGTTCTGAGAGTGACTGGATGAAGCAGCGCCGCAGCAGCTGTGCCCAGCTGCCCGGGTGAAGTCCTCCTCCTCGACGCTCGTGTTTCCCATCTCGCAGCGTGTGAGGCGCCCCATGCCTGCTGTGAGGGTTCGTTTCAATATACGAGTAATTTGTTTTTCCTGTAAGCGCTTCTGTGGCTCATTGCAAACATTTCCTTGTGGCCAGATAGTGAGAGAGTCCCGGTGTGTACCAGCCTTGTGTTTGTGCGTCTTTTATTGCTTTATTTAATCTTGCAGTACGTGTTTGCATTGCCTTCACGTGTAATCAGGTGAAGTATCTTGCTTTACTTACCAAGCTTGTGTTTCTGCAGCAGAGATTTCAGGAAGTCTATGTTTTTCGCTTTATTGTTAAAATTTTATAAGATTTGTTATATCAATAATAAAGAATTGATAAGGGAATCTTTATTTTCACTTATTTACTGTGGTGAAATTGTTTATCACCACGAATTTTTTTTTTCCAGGATGGATATAAACCAGCCTCCAGCCATTCAGCCTCCAGCCACTCAGCCAGCCAGCCAGCCTCTATCCAGTCAGCCAGCCAGCCAGCCAGCCTCGAGCCAACCAGCCAGCCATCAACCCAGCCAGCCACCTATCCAGCCTCAAGGTGTCACGTAGCCTCACGTGACATGAAGACACTGTTTGGAATTGCTGTTGGGGAAAGTAGCTGGAGCAGAGATGCGTATGCTTGTCTGATGTGTGTGTGTGTGTGTGTGTGTGTGTGTGTGTGTGTGTGTGTGTGTGTGTGTGTGTGTGTGTGTGTGTGTGTGTGTGTGTGTGTGTGTGTGTGAGTGACTTGCTCTCCTCATGTTTGTCACACCTCTGAGGATCACACACTTGTTTAGCGATGCCACGCATTTTGTTGTCTGAAGTGTTAAAACATAACTAATGATTCATACAGCTGATAAGTAACTTGCTGGTGAAATATAAGCTCTTTCATTGTGAACACAGATTCCACGTGACTGCCGCGTAAGGAGACGAGTCTGGTACGCACGCCCACGCCCACAGCTCTCCTCTCTGCCGCCTGACCGGCGCAGGAACGAGCCACTCAGCCCCTCTTGCCGGCTCCCACAGGCATCATCATTATTAAGACTCGGAATTTTTTTGTATTCGTGGCATAAAAGACCATGTTTTTTTTTTCGTTTTTTTTTGTATTTACGCTCAATAAATGACTAAGATTGCTTGTAATTCGCAAGTATTTATTTTACCTGATTCCTTCTAAGACAGCGCCATCAAAATGTGACTGATTTTAAAATTATTCCACAAGATGTACAGAGTCGGTGAGGTGACAGAAGAAGAGTCCAAGATTTTGGAAAAGCGTGTTAAAAGACTGGAAATATAAATTAAAACAAAAATAAATAAATTAATTAATTAAAAAAAAAAATAGGAACAAAACTAAAATTTTCATTTTTACTTTGTCATAAATAAACGAACAAATATAAAAACACAAAACAGGAAAAAAAAAATGCATAGTTATATTTAAAGAATCTTTAATAAACTGAGGGAGACACACAGCAAGCAATAAATATAAAGAGATCCACGGAATTTGAAGAAAAAGGATGAGAAGAAGAAGAAAAAAAATATATAGAGATGAATAAGTAAATAAACGTAACAGACGAAGTATTGAGGAGATGTAACAGAATAATATGTGTATTAAACAAGATAAATACATGAATATCACACAGGGAATAACGAATGACTTCATACAAGGGAAATAAACAACAAAACAGATAAACAGAATAACAGGGTGCACGTATAGAATAAGATGAATACATGAATAACACACAGGAAATAATGAATAACTTCATACAAGGATAGAAAAAAAAAGTCACCCGGGAAGAAGGAACATTCATTATTATCACTGCTGCTCAGCCTGGCTGGCGAGGAACTCATCAAAAAGCCTGAACATATCTAGAATGCGTGGAATAACAAACATCAACTCACAAACGACTCATACCAACACGAGGAATAAGAGATAAATGAAAAACAAACCCACAAGAACAAAATAATTGCCTTCATCGCAAAGCCACGAAACATAAAAAAGTTCAAGTTAAGCACAAAATTCAACCAACAGCAGGCCATAAGTGCGGGTGTTCCTCGTGCTAGGGAGGGGAGGGACACAGGGCTGGAATGGGAGGGGCGGCTACTACATTATAGGGGGGCTGTTACTCTCCCATTCATAGATACCATGGTGTACATTCCTAACTTTCACGGTGTTGAAATGAATTATTTCCGCTTGTTTTTTGCTGATGTTTCTTGAGACGAATTGAACTAATTTGTTTGAAAATTAGGTAAATATTTTAAGCTTAATCCCTTAAAATTTTATGTTTGAAATCGAGCTTGAAATGCGTAATTACTCTTAAAACTTCGGCAATATTGGCTTATAAGTGAGAATAAGATGCGTGGCAGTCTTGGTTTGTTGGCAAAGGGTTCAAATGCCTGAACTCTGGCCAACAAGCCAACAGTAGCTCATAAGATAGGGTGTTGTGTTCGTTGACAGTAGGCATGGCTGGGGGGTGAGAAGCAAGACTATTGTACTATCTATTTAAGTAATTAGACTATTAATGACGAGTGTGGAGTTTTTATGTTTTTAGCATTTGTTGGCAAATTAGGCGGTTTTAAAGGAAAATGTTTAGGATTTGGCAGTTTTTTTTTCTCATGTCTTATGGTTAAATATTATTGTTTTTTTTCTAGTAGTATTGTTATAGATTAATTAATTTTATTTTGGAGAATGTGTTTGCTTACGTATTTCCGCTTCTATTAGATAACTATCGTATATCTGTTGAATTAAGCCTTTTACTCGTATATTTTCACAAGTCTTGATTTAGTTATTTTTATCTACTGTTTCCTATGTGTTTAGTTAGGTATTATTGCTTCTTTATCTCAAATTTCGTACACTATCTAATAATTATCGTGCATCTGTTGACTTGTCTCGTATATTTTTCGCTAGCATTGTTTTAGTTTAATTCTTTGGTATATGTGTTTCGTTAAGTATTGTGAATGGGGAATAAAATAAGTCTAGGGTATAATGAAAGCTTTATTTCCTTTACAAATACGATAAAGATAGCGAAAATGTATAATAAGGCACAAATAAAGGCGGTAACGCTTTCATGCCCACCGTAACACCTAGCTTCTTTCATGAACAGACCCAATTGCTACATTTCAGGCTTAAAGCTCCATTTTGTAAAGTGACAACACAGGGTAAATGTACAAGAAACACGTTATTGCCTTTACAATAAAAGTAAAAAAGGAGTAGGTCATAAATAAAGCCTTAATTATGTCTTCTCTGTCACTCGTAATTCCCTTTAATCTCATGTGCCATGTCTTGTTACAGGTAGCAGGCGGATTAGTGCATGAGGAGTAGAAGAAACATTTTATTGCCTTTAGAATGAAGGTGTAAGCTTCAATAAAGGATAAATGAAGTCTTGTGTGCTCCTTGTCACTAATCTAGTGATTCCCTTTTATCTCATCTGTTTGCTCGTATGCTGTTACAAATAACTTCTTTTTCTTCTTCTTCTTCTTCTTCTTCTTCTTCTTCTTCTTCTTCTTCTTCTTCTTCTTCTTGTGTTGTTTCGGCTACCCTTTGTTCTGTTTTAACTATGAATGGTTCTCGTGTCTCTCTCTCTCTCTCTGTGTGTGTGTGTGTGTGTGTGTGTGTGTGTGTGTGTTCGTATGTTAGTTTGGTGAACGAGCTATTTACGTACTAACTGTCTGAAGGTAACATATCGTTAATGTTATTTTCCTTAGTATTCCAGTATTTCTGGAGCAATGGTTTACAGAGGCGGGGCTGTGGTTTGGCGTGATGTCAGGCTGGAGGAGAAATGGCAAAGATGCGTGAGGTAGCGACGTTGGGACAGAACGATGAGAGCACTCACCACGTCTGTCTGACCTTACCAAAGCAAAAACAGCCACTCCACCGGGGAGTCGTGCAGCTCTGTATGCTAAATCTTCTTTAGTATACTTATATAAGAAGACTGCGTTTTATTACCGCCTTCTCCCTTCCCATAGCTGCCTCAAATGGACTAGCTTCCCCAGTAGTCACCACCTAAGTGATTGGGTGCAGTGCTTAGTATAGTTTATAAGATTCATTTGAAATTCTTGCTCTCTTTACGAAACGGTCATAGCACCAGTTACACATAAGGGTCATCAGTCTGCATCTCTCATCCACAGACAAGGATATATTACAACAACTATTTCCAGCAGCTGGGAAAGAATTGCCAGCTACGTTCCCGGGAAGAACAGTTGCAATAAGCGATAAACACCAGGAGAGTGGAGGACCTCTCACTGCTACACAAAGTACTCGCCTCCAGAAAAGGGGAGGAGTCACGTCTAAATATATATATATACTGAGTGCCTTGCAGGGAAGTACACTCATAGGCAGATTAATGGAGACCCCTGAAAGCTATATGTATAGACATGGGCGTACTGCGGTAAGTGACTCAAATAACCCTTGAAGCAACTGGTCCACTAGCTGTAAACCCCTTCCCCGTCTCCTGCAGGTAGTACGTGCCTGTCTGTACGTCTGGCTTTAGTAAAGCGTGGACTGTGACCCACTAGAACGTGAGAACAGTGCTTAGAGTGACGTCTCAGGCGATGACACACGCCAGAGGCGAGAGGGAAGAACGGGGAGACACTCCACCCAACCCTACCGACTCACTCACTCACTTCTAGTTGCCAAAAAAAAATAAAAATAAATAAATAAATACTCTACGGAAAATTCTTCTGTTACGACCACAATTTTCGGCCGCTTCTCACAGCTGCTGCAATTCGACTACCTCGCCTGAACTACCTCCCAAGTGATTCAGTGCAGGGCTCAAATTGGGGTGTCCAGGGATCCTCGTAACTCCTGCACTCTTTTCACAGCTGGTTTTAATGCCAGGTCACACTAATGAGATCACCAATCTCTTTTACAAACCCACATACAAGGAAGTAATACAACATCTACAACAAACTCCACCCGCTGGGCAAGAATCGCCATCCACGTCTAGGGAAAAAAAAAAAAACTTTATAACAAGCAACGACTCATATATGGTCGAGGTACAAAACCCCGCTGCACTGTCCACCTCGTATCGAGTCCTCCCACTGTCTGACGGCGTATTATAGCAGCCCATTCGCCCGTAATAGCTAAGTATTGTCTGTCGTCTGTGGTGAAGCAACACGCACAAAACAAATGATGTCATGTATTGAAATTAGCCTCCTTTATACGAAACTATAAAGAGGTGCCATTCATTATGAAGCGCAGGCTGTCCGACGCGGCTCTTTTGTGTTCACTGGAATGGCTGCGAGGCGCGGACATCCGCTGATTACAGTTTATAACTGGGCTATGAAAGAGGTGCAAGGGGTGAGAGAAACAACTTCTAATTTTGTGTATTACGCTGAGCTGGTGTACCCTTCCTCACCTCATCCACACGTCACATCACCCACACCCTCCACTCATTCACCCACCCATTAAACTACCCATTTACCCATCCACCTACCCATCCACTCACCCATCCACACAAACTCCCATACACAACCTATCCAATTATCCATGCACCTACACACCCACAAACACATCCACATCCCAATTACCAACCTACTCATCCACCTACCCAATCACTCACCCATCCACACGCATCCGCACACCAATTCACCCAGTCACCCATCCAAATACCCACTCACTCATCTACCTACCCAGTGTGTGTGTGTGTGTGTGTGTGTGTGTACCGCTACCTACCCTGCTGACGTTTGTGTATTTTCAAGGTGTTTTGGGAAGGATAGGGATGTTGTTATTGGTGTTGTTGCTGTTGTCTGAGGGTGTTTTTGCCATGTTGTTCTGTTTTCTGGGTGTTTATGGGACGGTGTTTCTGATATTTTGAGCTATGTTTTGTCACAAATTATATAGATGCCCAAGCTGGCTTCACTGCAAATTTAGGCGTTCCAGAAATCGTCTATCTGGCGCTGTTATGTTTCATCAGTGACCAAGAAATCAAAGCTATATGTATTATCTTTGCCGCTAATCATTGGTTTTAGTCGTCAGTGGCTGAAATGGATAAGACCAGCCTTTAAAAAGTGGTGACTGAAAAACCGTGTCGGCAGCATCTTGAAGCTTTTGTTTCGATGTCATAAGATAAGATAAGATAAGATAAGATAATTTATTGGTCACATTGTTATACATATATGCATACATGTGAAATTCTTTTTGGCAAAAAACAGGCTCCAGAAGTACTATATATAAATAAAAGTGTGTCACAAAAAAGCATTAAAAGAATTTCTATGAGTAAAAATGGTTAAAAATCACAATACTGCTGGGGACAAAAGTTTTCTTGTACCGCTCCGTTTTTATCAATGGCAGTGCCAGCCTTCGTGCTGACCTTAAAAACATATAACAGTTATTAAGAGGATGAGTTTGGTCCTGCATTATTTTCCGAACTTGTTTTAATGCTGCCTCTTGATATAGATTGTCTATGAATGTTACTGTTGCCCCTAACTTCTTAGCCTTTTTGACTATTTTGTTTAGCTTATTTTTGTCTGATACAGTTAGCTTTTTGTACCAGGTAGTGACAGAAAAATTCAAAATTGACTCTAAGGTGGATTTATAAAACAAGCTGATTATTTTCTTGTCTACATGAACGTTATTTAAAATTCTGATAAAATGAAGTCTTTGGTTGCACTTTTTAATGACTAGATTTGTATTTGCATTGCCTTTGAGTTCATCGTCAATCACAATCCCAAGATATTTATATTCTTTTACCCGTTCCACAGGTTCTCCATTAATACTGATGGGATCTGGTGCATTTGTAAGCTTTTTCCTAAAATCTATTATCATTTCTTTGGTTTTCTTAACATTCAGTACTAAATAGTTATCTGTACACCACTCAACAAATTTTCGTACCTGAGTTTCATAATTTCTACAGTCATCGTTCAATATCTTTCCTATAATTACTGTGTCATCGGCATATTTGATTATGTTACAGTCATCAAAGACGCTCCTACAGTCATTTGTGTACAGGGTGAATAATACTGGGGACAACACACATCCCTGAGGTGCACCTGTGTTGGTAATGATTTTGTTGGACAGTGTGCTGCCTATTTTGGTGTACTGGGGCCTTTTTGCTAAGAAACTAAAAATCCAGTTTAAAAGGTTACTGTTATAGCCCATCGCTAAAAGTTTCCTTAAAAGTATATGGGGCTGTATAGTGTTAAAAGCTGAACTAAAATCTATAAATAAAATTCTAATTGATGAATATCTTTGATCTAAGTGTTTGCTAATATCATTCATAAAAGTTAAGCTTGCATCTTGAACACTTCTATTTCTACAGTAAGCGAATTGCATTTGGTCTCTAAAACATTCCATTCTATCACATAAAAGGTTTCTAACAATATTCTCCAAACATTTCATAATATTAGATGTGAGGGCAACAGGTCTAAAATCATTAAAAGTATTCGGAAAAGGAGTTTTGGCAATGGGTTTAATTTCTGTGAATTTCCATAGATGAGGCACTTCTCCCTGGTCGATGGAATCTTGGAACAGTTGTGTCAGCACCGGAGTCAGCTGTTCCGCACAGTACTTAATTGCCCGAGCTGGTATCCCATCCGGCCCCGTGGCTTTACTCACTCGCACACGTTTCAGTTCCCTCATCACTGCTTCGTTCGTTATCTCGATTTGTTCGTCTCTCTTGTCGCGTATGACACCCAACACCTCACTTCTTTCTACACTAGTATCATACTGTTCAAATCTAGCGAAAAATGAGTTCATATCATTTACATATGTTACCCCATCGTCTGGTTCAGGTGTTATTTGCTTTTTTCTATATCCGCAAAGTGCCTTGACTCCTTTCCAAGCATCTTTCGATTTATTTGTTCTAAAAAGCCCTTCAATCTTTTCTTTGTATTTTTTTTTTGAGTTTGTTATTTTCTTATCTATTCGTTTTTGCAAATTCTTTTTCTGGTCTGTACTTCCACTATGCCTTATTCTGCGCTTTTCATTTAACATAGATATCAACTCTTTATTTATCCATGGCTTGTTATTAGGATATATTTTCACATCTTTGGTAGGTATAAGCATGTCTAAACAAAAGTTAAAATATGAATTAAAAATGTCCGTGTTTACGTTAATGTCTGCCCTGTTTTCTATGAGCGCGGCCCAGTCTGTACACTCCAGGCAGGCTCGGAGCTGGGATATATTTTCTGGTTCCCATTTTCTATATTGTACCACTTTGCACGGTTCATTTATCCATGTAATCTTATTTAATTTATGGATGTGTGGGTGCGTGTTTACATATGTGTGGGCGTGTGTGTAGGTATATGTATACGTACAGGAATGTGCAAATGTTTGCGTGCACGTGTAGCTTTAATTGTGTGTGTGTGGGCGTGTATTTCTTTACGTAGGCGAGTGTGGAAGCAGGTATGGTTTTATGTGGGCGTGTGTTTGGATGTATCGATACGTATATGCGTGTATGAATGCCTGTGAGTGCGTGTGGGTGTGTGGACTTGGGTGGACGTGCATTTCCTTGTGTTGCCGTCTGCTGAAGTATGTATGGCTTTATGTGGGCGTGTGTATGGATGTATGGTTCCGTACGGGCGTATAAAAATGGCTGTGGATACTGCATGCGTGCGTATATGGACGTGTGTTGGCGTGTGGTGAAACATGAATAGCTTTGTGTGGCGTGTGTGGGCGAATAAGGCTGAGATAAATATAATGGTACCTGCGACCAGTGATGGTCGTCATGTTTGGTCGGCCTGTTTGTTTCTGATAGCAGTGTAATAATAATAATAATAAAAATAATAAACGGCTTATTCTTTAACCTGTCAACAAACTGAAAATGTACATTGGGGGTGGGGAAATACTTGACATTAATCCTAAAGGTAAGTCAAATCTAGAAGGGACTATTGATTGATGGCTCGCACCATGGTGGGAATCGCACTGAGTCTGTACTGGTCCGTACGTGGCGACTTTAGGGGCGTTATCTTGTTGTGGTGTCTCGTTGCACGGGCCGGGCGAGGCGCGTCAGGCGGCAGCATGTTTCTGAGACGTGGATGATGCAGAAGTCCCCTTCCAAACTTCTCCAGAGCCTAGCGGTACCTGGTGGATAGTCTGGACAGGCTCAGGGTGTTCAGGGCTTCTTTATAGGTGGTGTATGCAGGGCCAAGGATGACCCTGCACGCCCTTTTCTGCACACTCTCCAACTGTAGCTGTTGAGTTTGTGTGAAGGAGGAGGACCACACTGGGGAGGCATACATGAGTTTGGGGAGGATAAAGGTAAGATACACCGCCCCTTAACTCATCTGTCGGCGTCCCGAGCAACCTGAGTCTGCGCAGCATGTACAGCCTGTAGGTAGCTGATCTTATGGTGCTGGCGACATGCTGCTTCCAGGTCAGCTGGTCGTCCACCATGACTCCGAGGAGCTTGGCACATCTGACCACCTGGAAGGGGGTGAGGGCCCACTGAGAGCTGGGGAGGGGGCACTGGTACAGAGGAGGTACAGAAATGCATCACCACAGTTTTGCTGTGGTTGATGGTCATCCTGCTCTCCTCCATCCACGTCTGCAGTCGCTCCAGAATCGTTTGCAGTGGCGAGTAGTCCGGGTTCTTGGTGGAAACTGGGACGCCCACGGTGCAGTCGTCCACATACTTCCAGCGATGGGGGGTGTCAGTGAGGGCGTCGTTAATGAAGAGGAGGAAGCATAGGGGACCATCTTGGTCCCCTGGGGGACTCCACATGTCAGCTGTTGGAAAGTAGAGACAGAGCCCTGATAGCGAACTGCCTGACGCCTCCCTGTGAGGAAGTCGGCTAGCCACGCTATCAGGTTAGGAGGGAGACCCAGACTTACTGCCTTGCTGATGACAACAGTGTGATCAACAAGATCAAAGGCTTTTTTGAAGTCCACAAAAGCAACAGCTAGAGAGGTTTTTCGCTTGTCCAGGTGGCTGTGGATGAATTCAAGGAAGCTGGTCAGGTAATGGGAGGTAGAGGTGGCTTTAATATTTCCAAACTGTCTGATATCCACAGTATTACAGATTTTGGTGTAGGCCCAGTCATATGCAAAATCTTCACAAATAAGGCTAGGGATGGAGGTGATAGAGACTGGCCTGAGGTCATTGAGTGACTGTGGACTGGAGGTTTTGTGGATGGGGATGACGTAAGATGTCTTCCAGTCCTCGGGGCAAGAGTGTTGGGAGAGTGAAGCGTTTATTATGGAGCATAGCGGTGTTGCTAGCTCTACAGCAAATTCCTTGTAAATTTTTATAGGGAGGTCAGTGGGAGTGGTGGATTTTGGTTTGAATTTGAGTATTCTCTTAAAAACATCCACCGCCTAGACACTGGGGGGATGAGAGGGTGCCGGAATATAGGCAGGAAGCAGAGTGGTGTGGAGAGAAGGAAAGGTTTAACAGATAGCAGCAAAGTGATCGTTCATCTCCTGAGCCGCGAGAGTAGCAAGAAGGTGTGAGGTGCAAGGAAGAGACGAAGTGTGCTTTTGTAGGCCACACAAAGCTTTGATCTTAGCGTACCACTGTCTGTTGTTGGTCAGCTTGAGGTGGTGTATCTTGTCTGGGTAATAGTTTGCCTTTGCAGCCTTAATCTCCCTGATCACTCTGTTTCTTAGTTTCCCGTATAGGATCGGGCAGGAGTGGAACGCCCAGGTCCGCTGACGCATGAGTCTTTTAATGCGGGGTGTCATCCAGGGAGCATCAGACGGGTGCGTTGTGACGTTCTTGGTTGGGAAGTATCGGTGGAAGGCTTCTGTGGTGGTGGTGACGTAATTTTGCCATTTTTAAGTGGACGTCCTCCACATCCAGCAACTCGGTCCACGGGTGTTGTGTCACCCACTGCCCAAACTCCCTCATGGCTGAGTCAGGCATGGGGCGGTGGGTTCTGGTGACCGCTGACCGCTAGGGTCGAGTTGGTGGGTGTGGGTGTCAACAGTATGGAGAGGTGGGTGCTCCGTCCCATGGGAGGCAGCGGCTTAGGAGGCGAGTACTGCTGGCCCAGGTCTGTCAGTATAAGGTCAAGGATGGCTTGCTGGTGGGTGGGGAAGTCCACGACCTGGGTGAGGTGTAGCCTGTGTAGGATGATATCGTTAATATCTAATCTGTTAAAGTCTCCACAGATGACCAGTTTGGCGGCAGGATACCTCACCCTCAGGGCATCAGCAGTGTCGATGATGTGAACGGTGAGTAACTGTGCTGTGGTGGCTCGTTGGGGATGGTACACGACGCACAAGATGATGGAGGCCGTGTTGCTGGGGTGGCAAGGGGGTGTGACTCTCACCCACAGGGCCTCTACACCGGCCGGAATATCGACAGGGAGGAGTGAGGGGCTCAGGGTAGAGCGGCAGAAAACGGCCACTCCCCTCCCCTGCGTCCTGACCTCAGGTGATGGTAGAGCTGGTACTCCTGCATTGTGCACAGCTCAGGAACAATCTGCCACGCCTCAGTAACCGCTATAATGTCTGCATAAGTAGAACTAACCACAACAAGATAACGCCCCTAAAGGCGCCGCAAACGGACCGGTACAGACTCAGTGCAATTTCCACCATGGTGCAAGCCATCAATCAATAGTATTTCCCTCCTAGATTAGACTTACTTTTAGGAATAATGTTAAGTTTTTCCCCACCCCCTATGTACATTTTCAGTTTGTTAACTGCCTAAATAATAAACCGTTTATTATTATTATTATTATTATTATTATTATTACTATTATTACACACACACACACACACACACACACACACAAACACACACACACACACACACATACACACACACACACACACACACACACACACACATACAACAGACACACAGAGCACATACACACACACACACACAACACACACATACACACAGAGACACACACAAACTCACACACACACACACACAAACACACACACACACACACACACACACAAACACACAAACACACACACACACACACACACACACACACACACACACACACACACACATACACACACACATATAACAAACCCACACACATAACAAACACACACACACAACAAAAACACACACACAACAAACACACACAACAAACACACACACACACACACACACACACACACACACACACACACACACACACACACACACACACACACACAGACACAACATACACAGACACACACAAAACACACACACAACACGCACACACACACACACACACACACACACACACACACACACACACACACACACACACACACACACACACACACACCAAACTAAACCAAAACCAAACTAAACCAAACTTCTTGTCCTATCCACTCCTATGCTGATTATACCACCCTGCAGTTTTCCACGTCTTTTCAT